>NC_057810.1:470047762-470187299 GCF_018294505.1 Triticum aestivum | reverse complement strand
ATAACAAAGAAAGAAATAAAGAAAAAAACCAGTGAAAAACGAGGAAAATAGAAAGAAAAAACCCAGTGAAAATTGTTAAAGAAATGAAGAAAACCGGTGTTAGAAGAAGAATAGAAAAAAAAGAAACCGATGAAGAAAAAGTGGAAACCGAAAGAAAAATAATAAAATAAATAAAAAAGAAGAAAAATTGGACCAAACCTCTATGCGGACCGTGCGAAGAGTACAACAGGAACCAGATCGAACGTAGGGAGCAATTGAAAAAAAATATTAAACAGGCCGGCCCAGTTACGATGGGGGAAGAGAAAATCTTCACGCGAGACGGAACCCACACTTGCTACATTTTTTTTAGGGAACCACATTTGCTATAAGTGAGATATAGTCTTTGCGCATTCCAAGAGCGTCAAATATGTTTTCCCTTGTTTACTTCAATCAGTTTTTCGGTCTAGGGAACGAGCAAATAAATGGGCTGGCAGGTTTGTCTAGGAACACATAACCAAAAGCTACCACCAGCGTGATTCGTTTTGTCCAAAGTTCTGCGAGTTCAACACTGGCACAAAATTGACGATTCACTCGATGAAGGAAAAGAAATGCTAGTCACCTACCAGAGACAAAAGTTTACCAGTCGTAAGAATCTATGCTGAGCAGCCTCTGTTAGGCCAAGTCTTTAGCCTTGAGTCATGGTAAAACCGAATCAGATTTACGGCGGCAACCTGCCGGGCGAATGTTTAACTTGTTTTCTTAGATCCGGTCAAGCTTTGCTTTTCTATCTTGGAGAATACGTTCTCACCCTGTCAAGGCCGCTCAATGTAGAGTTTGTTGACCCGGATCCATCTTCAACTAGGTATTAGTCTCCTTCCATGATGGCATTTTCTTTTGAACCATATGATGTATGTTACCGTTCACTTTATTACCATCACATCGTCGTCCTTACTTTGAGCACATGTAAAGCACAAGCCGAGGTTCGCCCGAAATCAAGTCTGCGGTTGGAAAGAAAGGCGCATGTGTGAACGTATGCGCCTCCTAAATAATGTCCAGCTAACTCCCCTACTCGTTTCTTATCCTTCTTTTAGTAATATAAGACAACGGCCTTGTCCTGTTATGAGAATATATAGATATTTATAAATCTACTAGGCTACAGAGAAGCTCTGGTGTGAATACGCGCCTCTTGCAGTTGCGGCAGCGGGTCCTACTTGCCTGCAGTCCTACTTGCTTGGACTGGCTCTACGCTCTACGCGACTCTATATCTATTGTCAAGCTAAGTAAGGACGCATGCCAGTCAATACGACCTAGTAATACTAGCACTATATACAGAGTATATATACAATGGACTACTGGCTGGTACAATACCATTCTCTTCCCTGCACGAGGCTATTGTGATTTTTCTCTTCTTTAAGAGAGCAAGATTGTGACTTCCTGCTGTGCCGAGAACCGCTTTCATGCCTGGGGCGACAGACGTCGCGGATCTTGTCGTGGGGCAGGCAGCCCCCTTTCACGAGTACTGCTAATTGCTGTGGATCAGTAGTGCTTGCTAGTATTAAATTTTGAATGGAAAGAGCCTGGTAGTTGCGTCTGCATGGATGCATCGGTTTTGATTACTTGTATTGTATGTCAAGTTGGCAACGAGATGGAGAGGGAAAGGCAGGCGTACGACTTGTAGTATGTTGCGCACGGGCTCGTGTCTTGTCCTGTGCTGGATCCTACCATGGATGTAGAATATTCGAGTAGGACTGTTATCCTTTGGTAGTAGTATTATCTCCGGTCCAGAGGAATGAGTGTTCAGTTTTTGTCCGGATGCACCGGTTTCATCGTCAGTTTCATGCCTGGACTACATGCACTGCTCCTTTGTCTTAGCTACTGTGGTTGAAGCACCCAAGTCCCCGCACAAGAAAAACGAGGTCGCAAGCGTCAACTTTCTGCTCATGAACTTAACTAGACTTACTTAATGACACTAGCCCGGCAGAATATCGCACACGAAAGCGAGATCATACTGCTGGTGTCAACACTTCACTACAGATCGTTGATGGACGACTCGTGTCCTGTCTCCTGTGTATGAACATGACATCCGTCAGTCGTAGGAGCAAATGTTTGAAGCGGCATCATCCATTTCCTCGTCGCATCCACCAGTAGGAGAGCGTCGTTTACAAGTAGTTCGACTCGCTTGGGCGCACATATGGCGGCCCGTTCACAGTTTGACCATTGCCCTAGTAGCAGCATAGATTAGATTCTTTGGTCAATGTATTATCTACATGCGCACATGCGTGCTAGTAGCGTCCAAACTAGGTTCTATTTAGTGCTCGGTCAATTTAGAAATAATGAATTAAAGTTTGTTTGTTTGTATATGCTCAACATCCTTGTTTTCAACGTATGAACTTTTCATCTCTAGCGTGATCCGCCTATTTACACGCTAAGTTTGTCTTTCATGTATAGTATAGTTGTCTAACTGATAGACCGTTGTATCCGGTGACACCAAAGTAGGCAATGGAGACCCTTTTTCTTTTGCTGGAAAACAAATGTACGCCTTATAATCTATATTTTACTTGAAAAATACTCAATCCATCCCATAATATAAGAGCGAAAACGGAGGGAGTACACCAAGACACACACATATAATCACCCCCTATGAAGCTGACTCTTCTTTCATTATCCACGATTATTTCATTGCAACTGCCCTAAGAATTGTTCTTCTATCATCAGCGAGAGTTTACTTTGCTACTAATGCAGGCAATAATAGATAGATTTCTGTACATAGTTGGACCCAGGCTAAGAAATAAATAATAAATGGATTCCTCCCCCCTTTTAACGCGCACACACATTCGTACCCTCTAATCATTTTTGGGAGTTATGAAAACTATTCATTGCTAGGCAGCGAGCTTTGGTGCAACCATTCGAATGCAAATATTCTCTTAATTAAGATTGCAAGATCTATGAGAATGTGCATATTATATCTTCGCGAGCTGGTAAGCCATTTTCACTAAATTGTCAAATTCTCCTTCGTTTTTATGTTTCTTATTTGCTTGAGTGCGAGTAACACTGCAAGCTTGGGGAAGTAGGTGGCTCTATAATTTGACCTTTCAAATGAGTATTTTGATCCTTTTTGCAACGGGGTTTTTATCGGTTCCCGCCTTTTTACTAACGACAGCACTTAAGAAACGAAGAAACCTCGTTTCCTTAATTGTTGTGCATGCCCAAAAATAATAGATAGATTTCTGTACATAGTTGGACCCAGGCTAAGAAATAAATAATAAATGGATTCCTCCCCCCTTTTAACGCGCACACACATTCGTACCCTCTAATCATTTTTGGGAGTTATGAAAACTATTCATTGCTAGGCAGCGAGCTTTGGTGCAACCATTCGAATGCAAATATTCTCTTAATTAAGATTGCAAGATCTATGAGAATGTGCATATTATATCTTCGCGAGCTGGTAAGCCATTTTCACTAAATTGTCAAATTCTCCTTCGTTTTTATGTTTCTTATTTGCTTGAGTGCGAGTAACACTGCAAGCTTGGGGAAGTAGGTGGCTCTATAATTTGACCTTTCAAATGAGTATTTTGATCCTTTTTGCAACGGGGTTTTTATCGGTTCCCGCCTTTTTACTAACGACAGCACTTAAGAAACGAAGAAACCTCGTTTCCTTAATTGTTGTGTATGCCCAAAAATAATAGATAGATTTCTGTACATAGTTGGACCCAGGCTAAGAAATAAATAATAAATGGATTCCTCCCCCCTTTTAACGCGCACACACATTCGTACCCTCTAATCATTTTTGGGAGTTATGAAAACTATTCATTGCTAGGCAGCGAGCTTTGGTGCAACCATTCGAATGCAAATATTCTCTTAATTAAGATTGCAAGATCTATGAGAATGTGCATATTATATCTTCGCGAGCTGGTAAGCCATTTTCACTAAATTGTCAAATTCTCCTTCGTTTTTATGTTTCTTATTTGCTTGAGTGCGAGTAACACTGCAAGCTTGGGGAAGTAGGTGGCTCTATAATTTGACCTTTCAAATGAGTATTTTGATCCTTTTTGCAACGGGGTTTTTATCGGTTCCCGCCTTTTTACTAACGACAGCACTTAAGAAACGAAGAAACCTCGTTTCCTTAATTGTTGTGTATGCCCAAACACATTTGGAAGGAAATGGATCAATATCCGGATAAATGGGACATCAGTGATATTTTCCCTTTTAAACGAAACTACAACAAGCACACTAGGAGAGAAGACGATGCGTAGTACGAGAGCTTGCACTCATTCCGGCCGTTGTGGCTTCCCTCTCATCTATACAAAAAACTTTTGTAAAGGGGATGCATTCACAGAAAGGAGAGGAAGACGCCACAATTGCCGTTAAAACATTAGAGAGAGAGAGAGAGAGAGAGAGAGAGAGAGAGAGAGAGAGAGAGAGAGAGAGAGAGTAGTTCCAACTTGTAAGACTAGGATTTGTAGCTCTATTCATACTTTATCAGAGATTGAGATCAGACTAATCATGCAACTTATTTGCGGTAATTTGCAATATCATTGATATGGTTTCCCCTATTTGATCTTAGTGTTTATTGGTTATTCCTCTCTGATGCATGAGTAATCCCCCATAGGCGTTTAGGGTGGTGAAATTCATTTGGTTCTATTCTAGATGTCGTTATTTGTGAAACTAGTTCTATGATTGATTATTAACTTGACTATCTATTGTGTGTGTAGTGCATGTTTAAGGGCTCGGGCAACATGATCGAACGACCTACAAAGGTAGGACATATTGCTTAGTGAATTCGTGACCTCCAGGTGTTGGTATCTACGAGGAGCGAAACAATACGAGGATAAAGGAAATCCACAACACTTAAAGCGTCGATCCGACCCTGTATGAAGGAGTTAAACTACTCAAGGGTGAACCGCATATTGAATGCATAATCAACGATGTAGAATCACATCACAAGGTAACTGGTATTACAGTTGCACCAACCCACTTCCTGTACACCATTATCCTACATCCCCGCGCCTAACCTCTCTATTACAGACAAACCAATAATTTATTTCCAGACTTCTACTTCTATGTTCTTTACTTGGCGCACTTGTAAATTTGCTTCAACCTTAGTTTATTTGTTTTTCCAACGATAGTAATCCCAATAGAGATCCAAAAAGTTAATTCACACAAGACTAGTGCCAAGTTTTGTGCGACAAAAATGCCAACTCTCCTTTACCCTTCGTTTGGATGATAACTAATTGAAAGCGGGAGAGCAATTAAAAGCCAAGCATCCTGCAAAGACTATCATGACTACAACGCATCCATTTGAATTGCTTCACATGGACTTATTTGGCCGGCAACACTACACCAACTTTGGTGGTAGTCACTATGGCCTCATAATTGTTGATGATTTTTCTTGATCCAATTGGGTATATTTTCTTGTGTACAAAAGCAAGACACGGGATTGCTCCAAGAAATTTGCACCATGAACTCAAACTGATTATGGCGTCCTCATCAAGCATGCCAGGAGTGAAAAAATAGGGGTGTGGTACGGAAGAATAGGACTCTCATTGAGATGGCACACACATAAGCTACCCCAATTTGTTTCTGGGCAGATGTTAGCAACACTTCGTGGCGTATCGTCAACCGTGTTTATCTTCACAAATTCGTCCAAAAAACTTCATATGAAGTCATCACTGGTAATATGCTCAATGTTTCATAAATTAGAGTATTTGGTTCACCATGGTACATTAGAGATACTGTTGTACACTCTAAATTTGTGCCCACCACACTCAAAGGGATTTTCGTTGGTTATGGTCCAGACTCGCATACCTACATAGTCTTTAACCTTCACTATCACAATGTTATGGAAGACTCTAGATATACGGTTTGATGAAGCTAATGGCTCGTAAAAAGTGGAATTTCCTCGTGTGCTAGATGGACCTGAACTAAGGTAAGTCATAAAGATGGTGGGAATAAAAGAAGTCAAACCAGTTGAAGAAAATGCTCTTGATTCTCCTTGCCAAGCAAGAGCTCCACCTCAGGAGAACAAATAAAATGATGTTGATGCCATTGAGCAGGAAGAAGTTGACCCTATAAAAAATGAATACAGAGAAGATTAGCAAGGAGATAATGCTAATCCACAATTTCCTCTCATCGCAAAAGAAGTTGACATCGAGAAAATCCTCAACAACATAAATGCTCCAGGTCCTCAAACTCGATCTTGTGCTCGATTGGCTAACTTCTATGGACATTTATATTTGGTTTCAATATTAGAGTCGTCCAAAGTTGATGAAGCCATACCAGATCGAGACTTGATGATGTCTATGCAAGAAGAACTTCTATAATTTGAGCACAACAAAGTGTGTACTTTGGTCAAATGACCCAATCCTTTGTTGCACAATATCATTGTCACAAAATGGATATTTTGCAACAAGCAACACAACACAAAGCTAGCATTGTTGTGAGGAACAAAGTTTGTCTTGTTTCTCAATGCTACACACATGTTGAAGGTCTTGATTTCGGTGAAACATATGCACTTGCTGCATGATCTGAAGCAATTCGAACCTTACTTGCATATGTTACCTATAACAATATCATGCTATATAAAATAGATGTTAAGAGCACATTTCCTCAATGGTAATATTGAGGAAGAAGTATATGTCAAACAACCTCCAGGTTTTGAATTGTTGGGGAACGTAGTAATTTCAAAAAAATTCCTACGCACACGCAAGATCATGGTGATGTATAGCAACGAGAGGAGAGTGTTGTCCACGTACCCTTGTAGACCAAAAGCGGAAGCGTTAGCACAACACGGTTGATGTAGTCATACGTCTTCATGATCCAACCGATCAAGTACCAGACGCACGACACCTCCGAGTTCAACACACGTTCAGCTCGATGACATCCCTCGAACTCCGATCCAGTCGAGCTTCGAGGGAGAGTTCCGTCAGCACGACAGCGTGGCGACGATGATGATGTTCTACCGATGCAGGGCTTCGCCTAAGCACCGCTACGATATTATCGAGGTGGAATATGGTGGAGGGGGGCACCGCACACGGCTAATAGATCTCAAGGATCAATTGTTGTTGTGTCTAGAGGTGCCCCTGCCCCCGTATATAAAGGAGCAAGGGGGAGGGGGCGGCCGGCCAAGTGGGGGCGCGCCAGGAGGAGTCCTACTCCCACCAGGAGTAGGACTCCCTCCTTTCCTTGTCCAAGTAGGAGAGGGGGAAGGAAGGCGAGAGAGGAGAGGAAGGAAAGGGGGGCGCCGCCCCCCCTCCTTGTCCTATTCGGACTAGAGGGGGAGGGGGCGTGTGGCGTGCCCTGGCCGCCCCTCCTCTGCTCCACTTTGGGCCCATGAGGCCCATTAACCCCCCGGGGGTTCCGCTAACCCCCCGGTTCTCCGGTATACATCCGATAACCCCCGGAACCATTCCGGTGTCCGAATATAGTCGTTCTATATATCAATCTTCATGTATCGATCATTTTGAGACTCCTCGTCAGGTCCGCGATCACATCCGGGACTCCGAACTATCTTCGGTACATCAAAACACATGAACTCATAATATAACTATCATCTAACTTTAAGCGTGCGGACCCTACGGGTTCGAGAACTATGTAGACATGACCGAGACACGTCTCCGGTCAATAACCAATAGCGGAACATGGATGCCCATATTGGCTCCCACATATTCTACGAAGATCTTTATCGGCCAAACCGCATAACAATATACGTTGTTCCCTTTGTCATTGGTATGTTACTTGCCCGAGATTCGATCGTCGGTATCTCAATACCTAGTTCAATCTCGTTACCGGCAAGTCTCTTTACTCGTTATGTAATGCATCATTCGTAACTAACTCATTAGCTACATTGCTTGCAAGGCTTATAGTGATGTGCATTACTGAGAGGGCCCAGAGATACCTCTCCGACAATCGGAGTGACAAAACCTAATCTCGAAATACGCCAACTCAACATGTACCTTTGGAGACACCTGTAGAGCTCCTTTATAATCACCCAGTTACGTTGTGATATTTGGTAGCACACAAAGTGTTCCTCCGGTAAACGGGAGTTGCATAATCTCATAGTTGTAGGAACATGTATAAGTCATGAAGAAAGCAATAGCAACATACTAAACGATCAAGTGCTAAGCTAACGGAATGGGTCAAGTCAATCACATCATTCTCCTAATGATGTGATCCCGTTAATCAAATGACAACTCATGTCTATGGCTAGGAAACTCAACCATCTTTGATCAACGAGCTAGTCAAGTAGAGGCATACTAGTGACACTATGTTTGTCTATGCATTCACACATGTATTATGTTTCTGGTTAATACAATTCTAGCATGAATAATAAACATTTATCATGAAATAAGAAAATAAATAATAACTTTATTATTGCCTCTAGGGCATATTTCCTTCATGAATACCCAAAGCATCCTCACATGGTCTATAGGCTTCACAAGGAACTATGGTCTCAGGCAAGCACCTCGGGCTCGTATGATACTGATACGTCTCCAATGTATCTATAATTTTTGATTGTTCTATGCTATTATATTACTTGTTTTGTATGTTCATGGGCTTTACTTTACATATTTATATCATTTTTGGGACTAACCTACTAACCGGAGGCCCAACCCATATTGCTATTTTTTTGCCTATTTCAGTATTTCGAAGAAAAGGAATATCAAACGGACTCCAAATGCAATGAAACCTTCGGGAGTGTGACTTTTGGAACGAACGTGATCCAGAGAACATGGAGTGTAAGTCAAGAAGCAGTCAAGGCGGCCACGAGGGTGGAGGGCGCGCCCACCCCTACCAGGCGCGCCCCCTATCTCGTGGGCCCCTCGGGCGGCCACCGACCTACTTCTTCCTCCTATATATACCCACGTACCCCAAGAACATCAAAACAAGCCACGAAAACCTAATTCCACCGCCGCAACCTTTTGTATCCGCGAGAGCCCATCTTGGAGCCTTCGCGGTGCTCCACCGGAGGGGGAATCGACAACGGAGGGCTTCTACATCAACACCATAGCCCCTCCGATGAGTTGTGAGTAGTTTACCACAGGCCTTTGGGTCCATAGTTATTACCTAGATGGTTTCTTCTCTCTTTTTGGATCTCAATACCATGTTCTCCTCGATCTTCTTGGAGATCTATTCGATGTAACTCTTTTTGCGGTGTGTTTGTCGAGATCCGATGAATTGTGGGTTTATGATCAAGTTTATCTATGAGAAATATTTGAATCTCTTCTGAATTCTTTTATGTGTGATTAAGTTATCTTTGCAAGTCTCTTCGAATTATCATTTTGGTTTGGCCTACTAGATTGATCTTTCTTGCAATGGGAGAAGTGCTTAGCTTTGGGTTCGATCTTGCGGTGTCCTTTCCAAGTGACAGCAGGGGCAGCAAGGCACGTATTGTATTGTTGCACCGAGGATAAAGAGATGGGATTTATATCGTATTGCATGAGTTTATCCCTCTACATCATGTCATATTTCTTAATGTGTTATTCCGTTCTTTATGAACTTAATACTTTAGATGCATGCTGGATAGCGGTTGATGTGTGGAGTAATAGTACTAGATGTAGGCAGGAGTCGGTCTACTTGTCCGGGACGTGATGCCTATATACATGATCATGCCTAGATAATCTCATAATTATTCTCTTTTCTATCAATTGCTCGACAGTAATTTGTTCACCCACCGTAATACTTATGCTATCTTGAGAGAAGCCACTAGTGAAACCTATGGCCCCCGGGTCTATATTTTATCATATAAGCTTCAATCTACTTTTATTTGCATCTTTATTTTTCCAATCTATATCATAAAATACCAAAATATATTTATATTATCATACTATTTCTATCAGATCTCACTTTCACAAGTGGTCGTGAAGGGATTGACAACCCCTTTATTGTGTTAGTTGCGAGTTCTTTGTTTGTTTGTGTAGGTGCGTGGGACTTTTGAGGAGCTTCCTACTGGATTGATACCTTGATTCTCAAAAACTGAGGGAAATACTTACGCTACTATTGCTGCATCACGCTTTCCTCTTCAAGGAAAACCAACGCAAGCTCAGGATGTAGCAAGAAGTATTTCTGGCGCCGTTGCCGGGGAGGTCTTCGCTCAAGTCAAGACATACCAAGTACCCATCACAAACTCATCTCCCTCGCATTTACATTTTTTGCCATTTGCCTCTCGTTTTCCTCTCCCCCACTTCACCCTTGCCGTTTTATTCGCCCTCTCTTTCCGAATCTTCTCTCTCTTTCGCTTGCCTCTGTTTTTTTGCTTGTGTGTTGGATTACTTGTCGCCATGGCACAAGATAATACCAAATTGTGTGATTTCTCCAATACCAACAATAATGATTTCCTTAGTACTCCGATTGCTCCTCTTAATGATGTTGAGTCTTGTGAAATCAATACTGCTTTGCTGAATCTTGTTATGAAAGATCAATTTGCCGGCCTTCCTAGTGAAGATGCCGCTACCCATCTAAACAACTTTGTTGATTTGTGTGAGATGCAAAAGAAGAAAGATACGGATAATGATATTGTTAAATTGAAGTTATTTCCATTTTCACTTAGAGATCGTGCTAAAGTTTGGTTTTCTTCTTTGCCCCAAAATAGTATTGATTCTTGGAACAAGTGCAAAGATGCTTTTATCTCTAAGTATTTTCCTCCCGCTAAGATTATCACTCTTAGGAACGATATTATGAACTTTAAACAACTTGATCATGAGCATGTTGCCCAATCTTGGGAAAGAATTAAATTGATGATTCACAATTGCCCTACTCATGGTTTGACTTTACGGATGATCATATAAAAAATTTATGACGGCTTGAATTTTGCTTCTAGAAATCTTTTAGATTCGGCCACGGGAGGCACGTTTATGGAAATCACTTTAGGAGATGCTACAAAACTCCTTGATAATATTATGGCTAATTATTCTCAATGGCACACCGAAAGATCTACTAGTAAAAAAGTGCATGCTATAGAAGATATTAATGTTTTGCGTGGGAAGATGGATGAACTTATGAAATTGTTTTCTACTAAGAGTGCTCCTGTTGATCCCAATGATATGCCTTTGTCTACTTTGATTGAGAATAATAATGAATCTATGGATGTGGATTTTGTTGCTAGGAATAGTTTTGGAAACAATGCTTATAGAGGAAACTTTAATCCTAGACTGTTCCCTAGTAATTCCTCTAATAATTATGGAAATTCCTACAATAATTATTATGGTAATTTTAATAATATGCCCTCTGATTTTAAGAATAGTGTGAAAGAATTTATGATCTCTCAAAAGAATTTTAATGCCTTGCTTGAAGAAAAATTGCTCAAAGTTGATGATTTGGCTAGGAACGTTGATAGACTTTCGCTTGATGTTGATTCTCTTAAACTTAGATCTACTCCTCCTAAGCATGATATCAATGAGTCTCTCAAAGCAATGAGAATTTCCATTGATAAGTGCAAAGAAAGAACTGCTAGATTGCGTGCTAAGAAAGATTGTTTTGTAAAGGTGTGTTCTTCTAGTTTTCATGAAAATAATGATGAAGATCTTAAAGTTACTGATGTGTCCCCTATTATATCTTTGTTTTACATTATGAATCTTAATAATGATGGGACTGGAGATGAGTCAACTTTAGTTAAAAGGCGTCCCAATAATTCGGAGTTTTTAGATCTTAATACTAAATTTGGTAAAAGTGGGATTGCAAAGGTCAAGACTTTAAATAGCATTGAACCCACTATCTTGGATTTCAAGGAATTTGATTATGATAATTGTTCTTTAGAAGGTTGTATTTCCTTGTTGCAATCCATTGTGAATTCTCCTCATGCTTATAGTCAAAATAAAGCTTTCACCAAACATATCGTTGATGCCTTGATGCAATCTTTTGATGAAAAACTTATTTTGGAAGTTTCTATACCTATAAAACTTAATGATGAGTGGGAACCTACTATAATGATTAAAATTAAAGATCAGGAGTGTTATGCTTTGTGTGATTTGTGCTAGTGTTTCCACGATTCCGAAAACTTTATATGATATTCTAGGTCTCCATGATCTTGATGATTGCTCTTTAAATTTGCACCTAGCCGATTCCACCATTAAAAAGCCAATGTGAAGGATCAATGATGTTCTTATTTTTGCAAATAGAAATTTGGTGCCCATAGATCTTATCATTCTTGATATAGATTCCAATCTTTCTTGCCCTATTATTCTTGGTAGACCTTTCCTTAGAACGATTGGCGCGATTATTGATATGAAGGAAGGGAATATTAGATTCCAATTTCCATTAAGGAAAGGCATGGAGCACTTTCCAAGAAATAAATTCAAATTACCTTATGAATCTATCATGCGAGCTACTTATGAATTGAGTGCCAAAGATGTCACTACTTAGATCTATCCTCGCTTTTATGCCTAGCTAGGGGCGTTAAACGATAGCGCTAGTTGGGGAGGCAACCCAATTTTATTTGTGTTTTTTGTTTTTGTTTCTGTTTAGTAATAAATTTTGCATCTACCTTTTTTAGATGTATTTTTATGTTTTAATTAGTGTTTGTGCCAAGTAGAACCTATAGGATAACCTATGGTGATAGTTAATTTGATTCTGCTGAAAAACAGAAACTTTGCGCGCACGAAATTAGTTTTGTTAATTCACAGAAACGTGGTTTTGCGTTGATTCTTTTTGCTGTAGTCAATAGACAAATTTCCCAGGACTTCCTATTTTGGTAGGATTTTTAGAGTTCCAGAAGTATTCATGGGTTACAGATTGCTACAGACTGTTCTATTTTTGACAGATTCTGTTTTTCGCGTGTTGTTTGCTTATTTTGATGCATCCATGGCTAGTATTAAGTGGTATGAACCATAGAGAACTTGAAATACAATAGGTTTAACACCAATATAAATAAAGAATGAGTTCATTACAGTACCTTATGTGGTGGTTTTGCTTTCTTTCACTAACGGAGCTTATGAGATCTCCTGTTGAGTTTTGTGCTGTGAAGTTTACAAGTTTTGGGTAAAGATTTGATGGACTATGGAATAAGGAGCGACAAGAGCCTAAGCTTGGGGATGCCCAAGGCACCCCAATATATTCAAGAATATCCAAAAGCCTAAGCTTGGGGATGCCCCCAGAAGGCATCCCCTCTTTCGTCTTCGTTCATTGGTAACTTTACTTGGAGCTATATTTTTATTCGCCACATGATATGTGTTTTGCTTGGAGCGTCTTGTATGATATTAGTTTTTGATTTTTAGTTTTCCACAATCATCCTTACTGTACACACCTTTTGGGGGAAGCCCACTTGATTAGAATTTATTAGAATACGCTATGTGCTTCACTTATATCTTTTGAGCTTGATAGTTTTTGCTCTAGTGCTTCACTTATATCTTTTAGAGCACGACGGTGGCTTAATTTTATAGAAATTGCTAGTCTCTCATGCTTCACTTATATTATTTTGAGAGTCTCTTAGAACAACATGGTATTTGCTATGGTTGTAAAATTGGTCCTAGAATGGTAGGCATCCAAGTTGGGTATAATAAAACTATCATAGAAAGTGAATTGGATGCTATGATCAATTTGATACTTGATAATTGTTTTGAGATATTAGAGGTGGTAATATTAGAGTCATGCTAGTTGGGTGATTATGAATAAAAAGAATACTTGTGTTGAAGCTTGTGATTCCCGTAGCGTGCACGTATGGTGAACCGCTTTGTGATGAAGTTGGAGCACAATTTTATTTATTTATTGTCTTCCTTATGAGTGGCGGTCGGGAACGAGCGATGGTCTTTTCCTACCAATCTATCCCCCTAGGAGCATGCACGTAATACTTTGTTCTTGATGACTTGTAGATTTTTGCAATAAATACATGAGTTCTTTATGCCTAATGTTGAGTCCATGGATTATACACTCTCACCCTTCCACCATTGCTAGTCTCTCTTGTGCCGCGCAACTTTCGCCGGTACCATACACCCACCATATACCTTCCTCAAAACAGCCACCATACCTACCTATTATGGCATTTCCATAGCCATTCCGAGATATATTGCCATGCAACTTTCCACCGTTCCGTTTATATGACACGCATCATCATTGTCACATTGCTCTTTGCATGATCATGTAGTTGACATCGTATTTGTGGCATGACCACCTTCATAATTTTCATACATGTCGCTCTTGATTCATTGCATATCCCGGTACACCGCCGGAGACATTCATATAGAGTCATATCTTGTTCTAAGTATTGAGTTGTAAGTAAATAAAAGTGTGATGATCTTCATTATTAGAGCATTGTCCCAGTGAGGAAAGGATGATGGAGACTATGATTCCCCCACAAGTTGGGATGAGACTTCGGACTTTACAAAAAAAAGGAAAAAAAAGAAAAAAAGAAAAAGGCCAAAAAAAGAAAAAGGCCCAGAAAAAAGAAAAAAAGAAATAAAAAAATAAAAATGAGAGAAAAAGAGAGAAGGGACAATGCTACTATCCTTTTTACCACACTTGTGCTTCAAAGTAGCACTATGATCTTCATGATAGAGAGTCTCCTATGTTGTCACTTTCATATACTAGTGGGAACTTTTCATTATAGAACTTGGCTTGTATATTCCAATGATGGGCTTCCTCAAAATGCCCTAGGTCTTCGTGAGCAAGCAAGTTGGATGCACACCCACTTAGTTTCTTTTGTTGAGCTTTCATACATTTATAGCTCTAGTGCATCCATTGCATGGCAATCCCTACTCACTCACATTGATATCTATTAATGGGCATCTCTATAGCCCGTTGATACGCCTAGTTGATGTGAGACTATCTTCTCCTTTTTTGTCTCCTCCACAACCACCATTCTATTCCACATATAGTGCTATGTCCATGGCTCATGCTCATGTATTGCGTGAAAATTGAAAAAGTTTGAGATTGCTAAAGTATGAAACAATTGCTTGGCTTGTCATCGGGGTTGTGCATGATTAAATACTTTGTGTGATGAAGATAGAGCAACAGCCAGACTATATGACTTTGTAGGGATAACTTTCTTCAGCCATGTTATTTTGAGAAGACATGATTGCTTTGATTAGTATGCTTGAAGTATTATTATTTCTTATGTCAATATGAACTTTTATATTGAATCATTTGGATCTGAACATTCATGCCACAATAAAAAAAATTACATTGAGAGTTATGTTAGGTAGCATTCCACATCAAAAATTATGTTTTTATCATTTACCTACTTGAGGACGAGCAGGAATTAAGCTTGGGGATGCTTGATACGTCTACAACGTATCTATAATTTTTGATTGTTCCATGCTATTATATTAGTTGTTTTGGATGTTTATGGGCTTTACTTTACATATTTATATCATTTTTGGGACTAACCTACTAACCGGAGGCCTAGCCTGTATTGTTGTTTTTTGCCTATTTCAGTATTTCGAAGAAATGGAATATCAAACGGAGTACAAATGCAATGAAACCTTCGGGAGCGTGATTTTTGGAACAAACATGATCCAGAGGACTCGGAGTGCAAGTCAAGAAGCAGTCAAGGCGGCCACAAGGGTGGAGGGCGCGCCCCCTATCTCATGGGCCCCTCGGGCGGCCACCGACCTACTTCTTCCTCCGATATATACCCACGCACCCCGAGAACATCAGAACAAGCCACGAAAACCTAATTCCACCACCACAACCTTTTGTATCCGCAATATCAAATCTTGGTGCTCCGCCGGAGGGGGAATCGACCACGGAGGGCTTCTACATCAACACCATAGGCCCTCCGATGAGTTGTGAGTAGTTTACCACAGACCTTCGGGTCCATAGTTATTAGCTAGATGGCTTCTTCTCTCCTTTTGGATCTCAATACCATGTTCTCCTTGATCTTCTTGGAGATCTATTCGATGTAACTCTTTTTGCGGTGTGTTTGTCGAGATCCGATGAATTGTGGGTTTATGATCAAGTTTATCTATGAGAAATATTTGAATCTCCTCTGAATTCTTTTATGTGTGATTAAGTTATCTTTGCAAGTCTCTTCGAATTATCAGTTTGGTTTGGCCTACTAGATTGATCTTTCTTGCAATGGGAGAAGTGCTTAGCTTTGGGTTCAATCTTGCGGTGTCCTTTCCCAGTGACAGCAGGGGCAGCAAGGCACGCATTGTATTGTTGCGATCGAGGATAAAAAGATGGGGTTTATATCATATTGCATGAGTTTATCCCTCTACATCATGTCACCTTTCTTAATGCGTTACTCCGTTCTTTATGAATTTAATACTCTAGATGCATGCTGGATAGCGGTCGATGTGTGGAGTAATAGTAGTAGATGCAGGCAAGAGTCGGTCTACTTGTCGCGGACGTGATGCCTATATACATGATCATGCCTAGATAATCTCATAATTATTCTCTTTTCTATCAATTGCTCAACAGTAATTTGTTCACCCACCGTAATACTTATGCTATCTTGAGAGAAGCCACTAGTGAAACCTATGCCCCCCTGGTCTATCTTTTATCATATAAGCTTTCAATCTACTTTTATTTGCATCTTTACTTTTCCAATCTATATCATAAAATACCAAAAATATATTTATCTTATCATACTATCTCTATCAGATCTCACTTTCACAAGTGGCCGTGAAGGGATTGACAACCCCTTTATTGCGTTGGTTACGAGTTCTTTGTTTGTTTGCGTAGGTGCGTGGGACTTTTGAGGAGCCTCCTACTGGATTGATACCTTGGTTCTCAAAAACTGAGGGAAATACTTACGCTACTATTGCCGCATCACCCTTTCATCTTCAAGGAAAACCAACGCAAGCTCAAGACGTAGCAGATACGTTGTAGCATTTCCTCACCAACGAAGGCTTCCAAACAAGATCTAGTCATTTCACTCTATGCACCTGATCCTATAATGGGTTTTTGTTTGTATGTCAAATTTATGTGGATGAGTATGAAAAGTGGCTGGCTAGTCAAGAAAAATGGTTGTTGGAGAGGAAAATCAGAGTAAGGCTGCTGAAGCCTGCTACTCTCGTAGGAGTTGTTGTATTCCCAGAAGAGAAAAGGTGATGTAGCACAATAGCAGGAAGTATTTCCCTCAGTTAAGAGCCAAGATCTGTCGAACTAGTAGGAGTCACCAAACAAACAATGTAGACAACACCTGCACACAAACACAAAACAAATGCTTGCACCCAACTTGTCAAGGGGGTTGTCAGTGCCCTTGTCTTTCCACTTACAAGATTAAAAACAAATAGATAGTGATAATAGTAAACGGAAAAAAGTAAAGGAAAAATAAAAGGCCAACATTATAAGACCTTTGTATTAATGGAGAATGGACCTAGGGGCCATAGTTTCACTAGTGGCATCTCTCTTCGAAGCAGGTAGTGACATGAACAAATTACTATTGGGCAATTGATAGAATAATGGCAATTTGTAACTATGATCATTCATGGCATAATCTCCTATATGCATTATATTTGTGATAAGTAGATCATTAATCCAACTGCATCTACTACTATTACTCCACCCCAAGACTGCTATCCAGCATGCATCTCAGATATTAAGTTTACAAGAAATAGAGTAATGCGATAAACAAGATGACATAATGTAGAGAAGAAGAAATCTAGAGATTAAACCCCCATGCTTTATGCCTGGTGGCAGCAATACAAAGATGTGTCTTGTCCCTTTCTATCACCGTGATATCAAAATCACCGCCAAATTGAACCCACTACTATGCACCACTTCCTTTGAAGAACTACTCATCTATCTTGGCCAGATAAGAATAATAGATCGGAAAACATACATAGCTATTTAATTGTGCAGTAAAGAAATTTCAGGAGATTCAATAGAAATCAATGAATTATCTAATCACAAATCCACAATTCATCGGATCCCAACAAACACACCACAAGAATTACATTGAATTTATCTCAAAAGAGAAGCTGGTATTGAAGATCTAAATGAGAGGGACAAAGGCATCCAGCTACTACTATATGGACCCGTAGGACCTGAAGGAATTACTCACACACCATCATGGAGGCAACACTGTCAATGAACATGGCCACCCCAATGGCTTCCTCCTACGGCAATAAAATTTATAGGCCAAGAATTAGGGAAAATGGAGCCACAGGGGCCCCACAAGCTTGGGTGGCACCCCAGGTCGTGCCTCCACCCTCATGGGAGCCTCGTGGGTCTTGTGGTCTCCCCATAAAGCTTTTGGTGTTTCTTATGTTCTAGAAAAAATCGTCAAAAAGTTTCATCATGTTTGGACCGTAGTAGGTATCGATTTTCTGTAAAACGAAAACAAGCAGATTACAACAACTGACACTGGGCACTGCATTAATATATTAGTCTAGAAAATAATATAAAATGATTGCAAAAGTGTGTAAGAATGATAATATAATAGCATGAAACAATAAAAAATTATAGATACGTTAGAGACGTATCAAAGCCCAGAAGAAAGGTAAGTCTTCAGCAAAAGCAAAGGTTTCCCAAGGAGAACCCGACACCACTACCTCCCAAAAGAAGAGGAAGGCTAGGTCCGCACAAATAGTTCAAGTGCCCCCACCTCCAGCTTCATGCCTATGTATGAATCATCCAACTCACCCACCGAGGCAAATCACCAACAGACTGCCCCTAAACCCAAGAGGCAGACGAAAATAAAGATCAAGTGATGTATTCATCACTCTACACCGCCACCTCTGATAGAAGAAGATATTAATTTCACTCAAGATGATCCTGATACTTCTACTGACCTTGATGAAGCAAATGCAACATTAACTGTTGAAGAATGTGGTTCCAAATGCCACCCCCAATGAAGAAGATGCTGCTACCGTACCAAAAGAGAATGCCCCTCCTCCTCATAAGTCTGAAGTTCCTCCCTCTACTGCTGATGATGAAAATGTCGTGGACAATATTCCTTTCTCATGGATCTACAACGTTAGCTTAGGCACCGGAGAAGGTTCAACTACCTCTGTTGATGAGCTTCTTGACTTAGAAACTATCAAAGCCTTCATTGCTCACTGGGTAAAGGACATGAAGAATGTAACAATTGATGAAATTCCTCTGCCACATGGCCCGATAGAAGTCTTTACAAACTGTATGGCTGCAGAAGAATTCAAAGCTAAGTAGTTCAAGTCACATGCAAAGCTATTCAATTGTCTATCTGTTGAATATGATGAGCGTATTGCTTGTGGAAACATGTTCAAGGAAGAGAAGGAAATCCATGAGGCTAAACTATCCCGACAGCAAGAAGCCTTGAAGCAAATGGACATGGTTATCTCCAAGGTCAGGACCCGGTTTATTTTCAGCTGGCCACAAAGACTATGAGAGACTACAATGCAATCATTGCATGCCTAGTCTGTGAGAAGGCTGAGAAAGCAATATTAGCTATTGAGGAAGCCATAGCCAACACGAAAAAGCGCGAGGAAGAACTCACCAAGAATAAGAACTTGTAGCACAGAAATGTGCTATGGAAATTGAATCTGCCCGTAGGACAGAGGAAGCAAAGAAACTTGCTGTCGAGGTAGCTGCGAAGAAAAAGGCCGCCGAAGAGGCAGAGAAGAAAAAGGCTACAAAAGTTGCAGGAAAGCAAATGGCTGCCCAAAAAGTAGTAAAGAAATGGGTTGCTAAGGGAAAGGCCCTAAACAACCAAGCACATGTGTTTGAAGCAATAAATTTTATTTACTTTGGTTCATTCACCAATTCCATCACCTTTAAATAGTTTGAATTTCATATTAAAACTAGGTGGTCTACAAGTTCAGCTTTAGTTTCACAGTACTCATCATTAGCACCATGATAAATATCCCCAATGAGTCTCCTATACAGCTTATGGTACAAAGTGTCAATCATTTGTGCTGCATCTGCATAATCATAAAAGAAGTATCTTTGTGCCCTGACATCCCGCCAGCGTTGAGCAAAAGCTTGCTGCACCTATACTCCATGTATTGTTGCCTCACTTCGCTTATATCAATGACACTTGTGTGAAAACTATCCCCTTGTAACCTGTGTAACATTTCGTCCCAGAACAACTTATTGTTTCAAACATCTTCTTCAATCTGTCTAGTGGTATACGAAATGACATTTTGACATAAAGCATACTGTCTAATGCATCCTCCATATAGTAAACATGCCACATACCTCCTAAGTCTTTTATAACCTGCAGCAGTGTCGGCCTCCAACGGATATGAATCTCCAAAGCAACATCCTACATATTACGAAAACATGTATGTCACCACCACCGAAGATAAAGAAAAAATATTTAGGTTATATATGGCAAACAACGAACAAATTCACCTGATCTATCATTGAATACCGAGTGACCAAGATTGCAAATACAGTCTGCTACCTTCCATCCCAACCACACTTTTCCTTCTACGACCTACCCATAGACTAAGCTTAATCAAGGGCATGGTGGAAGCATAGAACTTGTTCCCCAATCCATTCTGGCTCGATTGTTACATGAAAAGGGCCGACCAACTTATAATAAGCAACAATTGCTACACGGCCAATATGTGTTTCCTAGGTAGGTACCTTATACATAGTCGCTAGGTTTTTGACGGGATAAATATATAAGTAATAAACTTATATGTAAAACTATATTTCTCATTACTTAAGTTTTTTCAGGCAAAACTTGCGGGAACTTTTAACTACCCTGTTATATCCTTCAATAAAATACATTGTTGTTCCTTACTAATTTTCAATTTATCACCATTCTTCAAACATACTTGCTTTTCTTACTTGCTTTATTTATCCTACTGTTCAAATATAACCCCATTCCCAGTGTAATAAAGATTCAAAATATGAAATGATACTTTATATCATCTTTTGTATACCCAAAATCCATAAGTTTTGTTCAATGAAACTTGGCAACTATTACCAGGCTAACCACCGTGTTGCATTGACAAATCATTAAAGTTGTTCTACATACTACTTTGTGACGCCTCTACATTTTTTAACATTCTATGAAAGCCTTCAAATTTAGAATAACTACCATTCTAATAAACAATGAACATAGTCATGTTACATCATAGATTATATTTCTAAATAAGTTTTGAAATCACTTTAACATTTATCATTTAGGTTGTAGCATTATTATCTAGGATAAAGTATATGGTTGCCGTTTAAGATTAGGGTTTAGGTTTTTGAGGGTACTTTAAGTTTTGTACAGTTACAGTTTAGTCTTTAGGGTTTACAATATTATGGCTCTTATATTTTAGGGTTTTGGTTCAGGGTTAATGGTTTAACCTTCATAGTGTATAAGGTTTAGCCTTATCGTTTACTGTAAGAATTTAGAACATTTAGGGTTTACGATTTATGATTTAGGGTTTAGGTTTTAATGTTAAGAGTTCATTGTTTTTAAGTTATAACGCTTATGGAATTACATTTTAGGGTTAAAGGTTTACCGATTTTACAAGGGTTTAGAGATTAGGGGTTTAGTGTTTTGGGTTTGGGTGTTAGGGTTTATGGTAATCGCGTAAGGTCTAAGGTCTAGGATTTACTCTACATTAAATGAAGACAAACATAGAGATTAAGTTTCATATTCTGTAACTAACTTGTACTTTCAAATCCGTGTAAGTTTCGGTGCGCCAAACTTAGCACAACACAATTTACATACATTGACTGAGTACATCTATTTTTACTTGCATTCGAAGATTCAACATATAAACATTCAAAGAACAAAGATTGAATTGTTCCAACACGCGAGTTCATGGAAGATAACACGTTAGTACAAAGCACAAATAGCTAGCAGCATAAACATCAACAATAAAAACACATACTAAATAGGATGTAACGGTTCTACCAATACGAAACTCAAATGCAGATCAAGCATACAAATATAAATAATGTCTTCTGAAGAAGGTTTGAAAAGACCTCTACTAGTGTTGTTACTATCCTTGACGTTTTTCAACCTCTAACAATGGAACTAGATCTGTCTTTTTTACTCTACAACATAGGTGTTCGAACTTAAGAGTTGTTGGAAGTGAATAAGCTATTTGAAGAACAAAGAGCGAGGAGGAAGAAGAAGAAGAGCAAAATGAATAATTTCCCAAAACGTCACCGTTTCTGTACAAAAAAATTTGCTTCTACTATTTACGAAAATATCTTTACCCATGAAACCAGCCCCACAACATGTATATCGCTTCACATTACGAAATAATTATAGATATACATCGAGGGCTATACCAAGGGAAATAGGTGATATATATTAACATACTTCCGAATCTTGGCACTCATCAGCGGTCCACAATCGGCAAGCTCCTTCCCCTTGCACATCACAAATCGCCTCCCGTTCCTGCTTGGCTTCACGGTAGATGCTACAGATGCTTTGCTCATGGGCATCATGCGGCTCATTGTAGAGATCTGTTGCAGTGCTCACGTTGTTTGGAGAATGGTTATCGTGCGCACGGATGTCGCAATCCCTGGCGTCCTCTAAGCTCGCTGGCATGCTTTGCCACGCCGCCCGTGGCCAGCGTCAACATCATGCATGGTCCTACATCAGCTTTACACAAGGGTCCAGTGAAATTCGCGCCCCCCCTCCAAGGCGCTTCACCGTGGGTCCTGGGCGTCTGTTGTATCTGCTAGGGCAGACTCGACAACCTCATCTGAAGTGGTGCCGCAGTCCGCTCTAGCTGATCAGATTGCGTTGCTGCAAGGTTGCCTGGTGCGGGTTGGGAGCTTTTTGGAGTGGGCGGAGGTTGCTCTGAGTAGACTCTCGCTTGTGCCGGCTATGCTGCAGACTGCTATGACGTCACATCCTCGTATTGCAGTTGGTGGTTGCTCCGAGGAGGACACGGAGGCAAAGTTATATGGTTTTTTCTCCCCCCCGTGTTGGGGACATTTCGTCATCGATGTCTGCCTCGCCCCTTGTGTTATGTACCACTCAAGACGAGTCTATCGCCATGCTCGTGGCTCCGTTGCTGCAAATCATGCCCGAGATTAGGGGCTATGTATGAGCTTTGCTTCGCTTTTGTCAGTGAAGCACATGAAGGTGGTCTCACTAGTGACCTCGTGTGAGGGAGATGATTCATGTCTGTCATGTGAGCATCCAGAGGCGTCTTCTGAGTCCTTCGGGTCGGAGGTGCATGTGGTTGAGGATATTGATGTGGCCGGTGTGTGCGCTAATGGGATGGCGTATGCGGTTTCTTGATGGATGATGCTCAGTTTCTTGTGTTGTCGATGTGGCTTTGATTGTCCGAGTCATCGTTGTTGGTGTTCTTGTCAGGGTTATGTTGAGTTGTGCAAGTGTGGTGAGGTACGATTGTTGTGTGTTAGGAGCATGTGACAGGTTGTCTGTATGGTCATGGTGTTTCGTGCTTTCCGAATAGCCTGTTTTGGGTTGTTTGTATCGATTTTCATCCGGTTTTTTTAAAAATTAACTAGGCAATTCTCTTCTTCTTAATTAATCGATGAGGCAGATATTTTGCCTCCGTTTTGAAAAAAAAACAAATCGCCTCTCCTAACTCAGTGGAGCCCCAGGCAGAAAAAGTATGGAACGGATTCACATGTAGCGGCACACAAACTAGCAAAACAAAATTAGCCAGCCCACCTTGCGTGGTGTGAACCGAGAGAAAGGTGCGGATAGTTATGACTTATGAGGCTTGGGGAGTTTAGTGTCAAAGTTATGTTCGACGATATGTACAGTGAAAACCCCAGCATTGACCAAGATCCGCTCTATTTTGCTGTATCAAAGCTGAATTTGTCACACATAATTTCGAATCGATCCCTCCTGCCGGGCGGAAGGACTCCAATTCGAACTTGGTCTATCAAGCTCGTTCCCCGATCCTTTTCGCCATGATATTGCTGTCTGATGCGCATGCATGATTGCGACGCGTAGGTACTTAACATAAGCACGAATTAATAACTAATCCTCTATCAGGGGGAGTGCAGGGAACCCGTCTCGCTTTCCTCCTTGAGTCGATGACTTCATGGATGTTGCTTTGAGCAGATCTTCGTTGCGGCGGGGCGGTGTCATTTTCAACTATGGAGATCTTGATAGCTTCTCTGGTTTATTATCCTCATCCCTTTTATCTCACTAGAAAAATCATCATTCATTATTCCGGAGATGTGACGGACGGATAGTCATATGACAATGTCTTTATTAACTGGACCACGTCAACTGAAGCTCGTTTTGTTTTTTATAAGTAGGGAATGAAGGTTTTGAGCACCATTTCTCGGAGAAGGAAAAAGTATATGTATGTGTAACATCCGGTATGGCCATTGAATCAACCTGGTACAGTATTCAACTTTCTCTAATTTTCGAACCTTGAAGCGTTAACGTGTCTGCTGGAGCCTCTACTTAGCTAACGTCACCCACATTTGCCATAAGAGTGACCAGGACAAAGCTGGTGTGATACCAGTTCATCCACAGCCAGGATACCGATGTGATTACTGATTCATCTTGTACGTTGCGTAACAGTTCATACGTTTGCGTGGTAAATACTACAAGTAACAAACATTGAAACCGTCACAAGAGTACAAGATAGATGATGCAAAAGTTTAATTGAGTCACATGTAGTGTTCTTTTAATCGATCAAACAACGCTGCAAAAGATAGGCCTCTCCTTTTCTTCTGCAGATGAAACCGCGTCTCTTGTTGAATCGATCAGTATTCAGTAAAACAATTACTGTAAAAGATTTTGAAAGAGTGATTGCTGATGACACCTCGACGTCGTGTCGACGGCAAGCAACGCGCCGATTTGCTACGACTTAGCAAAGACCGAATCAGCTCGTAAGATCATGCATCCTCGTCTAAAATCGCCCACTTGATGATCACAGAAGTCCCAAAGGCCTAAAGGTGGTTTGGACTTGACTGAACTGAAACCCATTCAGAGAGATTGGGAGGTGGTTGATAACTAATCAGACATCTCCAGCGCACTTTGCTTCGTCATACTAGTACTAATCAGATACGGACCATACGGCCGGTTCGTCTCAAGGAGAGCGAAAGGAAGAAAGTAAAATGTTGCCACCACCTTTCCGCTTTCTTTTACGGGAGGCATCGTTTTTCTTATCCAAAAAATCGCTTGGTCAGGCACTCTGGGTAATGTAAAAGTTGCAGTTTAAGAACAGCTGGTTCGGCTCGACAGCGGCGTCGGCTTCGGGCGACGCATCCTTCCTGAAGGCGGTGTCGTGGTCCTTATTCTTGTCACCTCCGGTCCTCTCCCGGGTGAAAACCCAAAATCCGGCCTGGATTGGGCAGCGGTGGCGCCATGGGCGTCATCCCCTCCTTGGAGGCGTTGCCTAGGGAGTTAGGACTCGGGTGTGGGCTCATGAAGGTGGGGGCTTTGGCCGCCGGCTGGATCTCTGCAGCTGCTCGCGGCGGCTTTTATGTTGTGCAGAGTGACCCTTGTATCTTTAGGGCGTTGCCTGTTTTTGGTGTTCGCGTCGGAGGAGCGGCGTGGCATCTGGCACGTCGACAACGGCGAGTCTCAGCGGCATGGAGCAGTAGGGGTATCGCCGGTGGGCGTGTGATGATGGACGAGCGAAGGATGATGGCGCTGTCTGGCGTCGTGGTGGCGTCGATGGCAGAGTGTCCTGGCACGGTTCATGCAACAGTACAAGTCTGAAGATGGATTGATGGTACGTGGCTGCGGCGGCCTCATACCCGGCAGGGGTCCTGGTTGAAGAGCACGCCGGACTGGTGGGTGCCCATACCCGGCAGGCGTCCTGGTTGGGACATCAGGTCTTAGATGTTAGGTTTGGCTGCGAGGTCTGTTTGGTATTAGGCCCAGACCATCAGCGCCCCTTCATCAGTTAGATAGGAGTAGCGACAGAGGTTGCGAAGATGGTGGCTTTGGTCTTACTGTTGTACGACTTTGTAAAGTCTTGTGTTAATAATTAATAAATTGGCCGTATGCATCGTCCAGATGCAGAGGCCGGAGGTATTCCTCCTTTTCGAAAAAAACATATTCTGCTTGTTTAGGTCACAAATGTTTTTTTTTCTTTTTGGAAAGGCCAAAGGCTATATATTGAGTAGAATTAACCGTTATGAAGACACCCTATAGAAATTGGAAAATAGACCCAAATCCAAATCATTTGGTGCCCCGAAGAAAACCGCAGACGACCGTGACCAAAGCTGCTGCCGCGTTTGAGCCTCCGTTGCAATGGAGCAAACTTGTTGAAATCTAGTAGCTTGTAGAAACGGTGGCTAGGAAGTCGAAGACACAGACCAAAAGTTGCCGGTGACCACGATCTGCGTACCCAACCGTAGCCCCGGAGAAGAAAACATCGAAGAGGGCATATATAATGCCCCAGGTCCGATGACACTATTTTGGAGAATACAACTCTCACACGCTCCCCAACGACGTCGAAGCTGACCAACCTTTGTTAATCGAAACTAACCGGTGGACCAAGATGCTCAGTCGCGCCATCTGCCTCGTAGAACATTGCCACCGGTATAAACAAGCAGAAGAAAACCACCGACTCGGAGAACAAAATTTGTGGACACACCACCCTTGGAACGTCATCCAACGATGCCAGGAAGCACCAGGAGAAGAGGACGAAGCAGGAATAACTTATTCCATGATGATGGTGGCGCCATCGCCTTACCACTAGCGACTAGGGATGAAACCTAAACTAAAACCTCACCCTATCATCTATGGTTTTAACAACAGGTCCCTGCCCCTCCCGGCGTCGAAGTGGTGAAGGGAGGGAGAGAAGGCTCATGATCTCGTCGATGAGAAGGTAGATCAACATCACCGCACTAGCTCCTAGGGTTTTGATGGAGGGATGGAGTACAAAAACCTTTAAAACGATCAATTGAGTAATCTCCCAACCACATAAACACTTCCAAGGGGTATAAATAAGGTAGTACGATTTTTCAGAAATGTTCATATTCCTTAACCAAGATGTGTTGGTATATACTGCGTCGCACGATATACATGTATGATTTTTTAGATTTTTCAAAATAGGCGTTGTTACTGAAACAATTGCTAGTACAATTTGCTTGGTGCAAACTGCAGTTTACTCAAGGATGGCTGTAGTGCTAGTCTTGCAGAGGGCCCCTGAATCTGATTGAGAATCACATTGATGTTTTTGTTGCAGCAAAGGTAAGTACGCTCGCGTCTGACACATCCGGCGCTTGTGTCGCTCTCCAGGGGGCGGCACGAGCGAACCCTTGCCGCCGCCGCCCCGTCCCTCACATCTGCAGCCCGCGGCCTGGCCGCTGCAGGAGGAGGCCGATGGGCGAAGCCCGCCTTGGAGGACGGCAGCGGCAGGGCACTCTTCTCCTCGCGGCGGTGCGTTGCCCTGGACGGTGTGGTGGCGGAAGCCGGAGTGGTTGATCCGGCGCCGGCGGTGAACCTCTCGTCAGCGCGACGAGGAGGTTCTGCGTGGCCGACCGGGGTCGCGGGCAAGGGACTCAGGTCGTCTGGATTTATCTCGCGTTGGCGCCTTCGTCTTCAGCCGACGCGGTCAGGGCGGCGACTCTGGCTTGCGACGGCAGCCGTTTCCCCATGGACGGTGGGTTGAGTCGTTGGATTTCCTGGCCGGGTGTTGGGTGGCGGCGGTTGTTGCGGATCTGGTGTCCCTGCCAGATCCGTCGTGGTTCGGCTATGGCCGGCCGGCGGCACGTGATAGGGCTGGGGTGAGGCGGCTGGAGGTCCTCAACCGGCTTTCCGATGACACCATGCGTCTACATGGCGAGGGTGTGCTAGGACCCAGTCAGCGGTGAGATCATGGTGGCGCTACTTCCGGTGAAAATCGCGCCGACTTCGGTCATGGCGGACGATGACGACGTCTCTGATGCCCCCTGTTGAGGCATCGTCGTTGTAAACTACGTCAACGGGATCGGGATGTTTCGGGGGAAACCCTAGATCTGGGTCTACCGGATCGGACGATGACAACGCCTTCGATGGCGTGCTCCCTCCTGAGGGCATCGTTTTGGAGCAGGAGCTGGCTGGAGGGGACGAGGAGGAGCAGTGTTTCATCTACCGCAAGGCCGACGACGGATCCCGGCGGCATGGAGCTGCAGAGTTTCGGCGACGGACACGTCTAGATGGACTCGCGCAGGAGCACGATGTCGTTTGGCGTCGTGGTGGCGTCAATGGCAGAGAGACCTGGCACGGTAGATGCAACAATACAGCTCTGAAGATGGATTGGGAGCAGGTGGCTGCGGCGGCCTCATACCTGGCATGCGTCTTGGTTGAGAAGTGCGCCGGACTGGTGGGTGCCCCATACCCGGTAGGCGTCCTGGTTGGGACCTCAGGTCTTAGATGTTAGGTTTGGCTGCGAGGTCTGTTTGGTATTAGGCCCAGACTATTAGCATCCCTACATCAACTGGATAGGAGTAGCGACAGGTGTTGCCTAGACGGTGGCTTTAGTTTTTTTAGAACCATGGTTACACGAACTAAACCATGTTGGATGTATACTCGTTCCTCATTACACCTCTTATGTCAACCGAGACGTTTGCAATGATCAGAAAAGCTTCTGACGCTCTTGCCCTCGATGCCAGTTCATGTGCCAGCTTGTTCTTCTCCCTTGTGATGGCACTAACTTCCGTTCACAAGAAGCCCTGGAGGAGCCCTTTGATATCAGAAATATTGGCATGACAAGCTGTTCTGCATTTCTCCTTTCCATTCAGGTCCCGAGCTAGGCTCGCGCAATCCGTCTCTAGGACTAGATTCCCATTGAAATACTTGGCGAATTCCTTTAACCCCATCTCTGCAGCCGTAGCTTTTGCCTCTTCTACAGAGCTGCAATAGGGTAACTTTCTTCCCACCGATAAGAAAATATGGCCCTTATGGTCTCTGGCAACTGCCCCGCCCCATGCTTCACCCGTTTCCGCAAGGAAGGCCACGTCCGTGTTTAACTTAACGCTGTCCGGGGGAGGGCCTCTCCACACCCTAGGTTCAGAGATGGTCGGCGTGTAGGGTTTGGATGGGAATAGAGCCCTTTTTCATTTATCTCCTTCATTCAAAGGATTTTCCGCCGCCCTCTGTATGTCATCATGTAGCCTCAGTAAGAATTGCACCGAGTCCGACACTGTGTCTTTTCCATCACCATGGATTACGTTGTTTCTAAGACTCCAGGCTTGCCACATAATTAGCATTAGCTTGGTCCTGGCTTCTTCTCTCTAAGATAGTAGCAACAGTTGTAACCAGTCCTCGCCCGTGCATGTGAGATCAAATTCCTTTGGCAACTGCCAGTAGGGTCTTAGTCCTTGTCGGAGAGCCAAGCTTCTGGTGAAAGCGATAACAGCGTGGTGCTCATCTTCATCCCATATCCCACAGATCTCACACACACTATCCCTAGCCATCGTCCTCCTGAACGCATTATGTTTTGTCGCTAGCGAGTTTGTGGCAACTCTTCATCCGAAAACCTTACCTTTTCGGGTACCTTCGCCTTCCAGATCGCATCCCAGATGCTACAGTCCCCCGGTGCCCGAGAGGAACTAGTTGCTCTGCCTATGCCATTTGTTTTTAGGGAGTGAGCAAGCTTGTAGGCGCTCCTGACCGTAAATATACCTGTTTTCTCATAATGCCAAGCAACACAATCCTCAACCTCAGTCTATGGGATTTTCAACTTGCATATCTCATCTGCGTCAAAAGGATGGAAGATCTGCCTCACTAGTGCAACGTTCCATTCCTTAGTTTGTGCGACAACCAGCTGGTTCACCCATCTTAGTCTGGACCTCCTTATGAAGGATGCCACCTTCAGACCCTCCTCTCTTGGGATCCACTGGTCCCTAGTGATCTAAACGCTTCTGCCATTGCCCATTCGCCAAACGAGGCCCTTCTTCAGGAGCTCCAGCCCAAACTCAATTCCTCTCCACACCGGGGATGCATCCAACGAGAAGACGGTGTCAAGAAGGTTCCCATTAGGGTAGTATTTCGATTTCAGTACCCTAGCACAAAGACTTTCAGGATTATGAAGCAATCTCCACCCTTGCCTTGCAAGTAGAGCCTGGTTGAACAGATGCATATCACGGAAGCCTATCCCCCCCATCACATTTTGGTTTTGTCATATTTTCCCACGATATCCAATGGACCTTGCGCTTATTGTCCTTGTCGCCCCACCAAAAGTCTCTGATGATTTTCTCATATTTATCGCATAAACTTTGATTGAGTTTGAAAACCCCCATGACGGCAAGGATTGAGCCACTGCTTTGACATTTACCTCTTTTGCTGCTTGTGACATGAATCTCTCGTTCCAGTTATTGCATCTTTTTCCAAACCTCCCCATTATGGGTTGGAAATTATCATTTTTCATTCTGCCCTCTGGTGTCGGTAGTCCCAGATATTTGCTCTCAAAACAGGTGGACTCCACTCCCAAAATTCTTTTGATCTCCTCTCTATCCCGATCCATGATTGCCTCACTGAATAGTATTGAGCATTTCGATGGGCTTAGCAACTGGCCCGTGGCCCTTTGGAACTCGAACACAACCTCTTTCACTCTTCTTGCTTGCTGAGTCATGGCTTTGAAGAAAAGGAGGTTGTCATCGGCGAAAAGCAGGTTTGAAATCCCCGGACATCCACGAGCTATCTTGATCGGTGTTATGTCATTGTTGTTCACCTCTTTGGTAAGCAGGAGTGCTAAGCAATCAGCCACAAAAAGGAATAAATATGGGCTTAGGGGATCACCTTGTCTCAGTCCTCTAGAAGGGAGGAAATGTTCCAAAAGCTCTCTGTTGCATCTAACATCAAATTTTACCGATCTCACGCAAGACATCACCCACTTTGTGAACTTATGATCAAAACCCATCTTTCTTAGCATTCCTTCCAAGAAGTCACATTCAACGCGGTCATAAGCTTTCACAAGGTCCAGCTTGTAGGCGCAGTGGGTGTTTCTTTGGTTCTTACTACGCTGGATCTTATGGAAGCATTCAAAAGCAATTATCGCATTGTCAGTGATCAGCCTACCTGGGATGAAGGCACTTTGCGATTCAGAGATGATGTCATTTAGGAATGGTCGCAGCCGATTAACCAGAACCTTAGATATGACCTTGTATATGACATTGCACAAGCTAATTGGCCGATAGTCTTTGATACTTTGAGGGTCATTGCTCTTCGGGATCAGAACGATCGTGGTCTCGTTGACACCGTCAGGCATCTCCTCATTACTGAAAAAATTCTGCACTCCCTTGATTACATCCTCCCGCAGAGTAGCCCAATTCCTTTGAAAAAACCTCGCCGGGAAACCGTCAGGCCCCGGTGCCTTAAGCGGCCCGATTTGGAAGAGGGGGTCACTCACTTCCATGTCAGAGATGGGTTTGATCAAAGCATCATTCATGTGGTCATCCGCTCTCCTCTATATAAGACCAATTAATCTGTCAGGTTCCACTGTCTCATCCTTCTTGTACAGATCTTTGAAGAATCTATTTATTTCAGTATGCATCTTCCATGTACTTTCGGTCCAAGAGCCATCTTCCTTCTAGTGCACACGGATAAGCCTAAGCTAGTCTTTCTTTCTGAAACTCAGAAAAGCGATGATTATGTGAATAAACTGAGATGGAGGCTAGGCCTTCGGCATTGTATTGTGCAACCTGGAATTGGCAAGAGCACCGGGATTGCATTGTTCTATGATGAGGAAGTTGAAATAAAAGAAATCGCTGTTGGACCGAGGTATATCGATGTGCTCATTCGCTTAAACCCAAATGGTGTACAGTGGAGAGGAACTTTTGTTTATGGTGAACCCAAAGCACATGAGAGGCACCACATGTGGGAGCTGCTACGAAGGATTAGGCACAACTCGTCTGAACCATGGTTCATGATCGGTGATTTCAACGAAACCATGTGGCAAAGTGAGCATTTCTCGAAAGCAAAAAGATCTAAAACAAACATGGCTGAATTCCGTAAGGTTCTTGATGAGTGCAACCTGCAGGACTTGGGCTTTAAAGGAACTAAATGGACATATGACAACAAACAACGTGGAGATAAAAATGTCAGAGCACGGCTAGACAGAGGGGTAGCAATGCCTGACTGGAACAGAACCTTTCCTGGAGCCTCAATTGAACACATATGCTCTTCGAGGTCAGACCATGCTCCCTTGCTGCTGCATTTTGGAAAGAGGAAAGAATGGAGAAGAGTCACAAAAATCTTCAGATATGAAGCCATGTGGGAACGAGCTGACTCTCTCGAAGATACCGTCCAGAACACTTGGAAAAGGGGGGTTGCGCTTCATCCCTCGGGAGCATAGCGACCAAACTAAAGTCTATGGGAGACATATTGGGGCATTGGGCTCAACAGGAATTTAATTCGGTGACAAACAGTATCAGATCCTTGAGAGCAAAATTACAGAAACTAAGACTGCAGCCACGCTCGAGGGAAACTGAAAATAGTATGAGCCAAGTCCGAACTTGATGAATGGGTGCATAGGGAGGAGGTTATGTGGAGGCAAAGATCTAGATTCTCTTGGCTGCATGAAGGAGATAGGAACACGGAATTTTTCCATAGGAAAGCTACATGGAGAAGGAAGAAGAATAAAGTAGAGAGACGGTGGCTTTAGTCTTATTGTTGTATGACTTTGTAAGGTTTTATATGAATAATTAATAAAGTGGCTGCATGCATCGTCCAGATGCAGAGGCTGGGGTCCTCCTCCATTTAAAAAAAAAGATAAGTACGCTCGCTCCTGAGACAAACGAGGCAGCAGTTCACTAATCAATTCAGAGAGAACAATGCCATCAGAAACGGGAAAAAAAAATTATATGAGACCAGGTCTCACGATTAGCAGGTGAGACCCGCCTTGATGGATGACACGTGACATTCATAAATCACAAAGCATCTAATCTCTTCTCCCTGATTTTAGGTGAGGGGTGAGGTAGATGCTTTGTGATTTGTGAATGCCACGTGTCATCCATCAGGATGGGTCTCATCTGCTAATCCGTGAGACCTGATCTCATAGAATTCTTTTCCAACATGTGGATTTTAGAATGAGCACAGGAGTACTATATAGTAACTAAAGTAGAACCAAAGCGAGTAATAATCAAGGAAACAAACACCGTAGGAGCGAACGTTGCTATTCCGCTTCGTATTGTCACCCAGCGGTGTGGCCATTCGGCTCGATCCTTCCGAGAAGCTGCCCAAGAACCCCAATTGACCACGTTTTGCTGTCGACGCGAGCGAGCATAAATAGCCCAACGCCCTCGCAATCCACACACCATCATCAGCTTCCTCCGAGCATCGACTCCTTCCCTCGCCTCCGACCCCCACACAGCGCGAGCGTCTTACCCGGGCCTGCGCGAAGAGAAGAGAAGGGTGCAGAGAAGCACACAGAGTAATCAACAGCAATGGTGAGGGCTCCTTGCTGCGAGAAGATGGGGCTCAAGAGGGGCCCGTGGACGGCGGAGGAGGACATGACCCTGGTGGCTCACATCGAGCAGCACGGGCACAGCAACTGGCGAGCGCTGCCGAAGCAGGCCGGCCTGCTGCGCTGCGGCAAGAGCTGCCGCCTCCGGTGGATCAACTACCTGCGCCCCGACATCAAGCGCGGCAACTTCACCAGCGAGGAGGAAGACGCCATCATCCAACTCCACGCCATGCTCGGCAACAGATGGTCCACCATTGCCGCCAGGCTGCCTGGCAGGACGGACAACGAGATCAAGAACGTCTGGCACACGCACCTCAAAAAGCGACTCGAGTCCTCGTCCAAGCCGTCGGGCCAGGCAGCGCCTAAGCGCAAAGCCAAGAAGCCCGCTGTGGCTGCGAGCGCGCTCGAGGGACCGACCTCCGAGCCGGCGTCGTCACCGGGGCAGTCCCTCTCGATTTCGCCGGAGCAGTCCCTCTCGACGTCGTCCGCCACCGGCTACTCGATGGCCTCGTCGTTGGAGAACACGGGCTGCTCTTACTCGGAGTCGGAGGAGTTCCAGATTGACGACAGCTTCTGGTCGGAGACACTGGCGATGTCGGTGGACAGCTCCGGTTCCGGGATGGAAACCGGCGACACCTTCGGCGCAGATAGTGTATCGCCGTCGTCGAGAAACAATGAGATGGACTTCTGGGTCACACTGTTCATGCAGGCTGGTGATATGCAGAGTTTGTCACAGATTTAATGAGAAGATTGGTTATGTTCATATTTCTCGCTAGCATTCGCGGTAGAACAGGCGAGCGGCCTGGCCGAACGTGGACAAACGAAGGGGCCATTTGGCCTCGAAGTTCGTCGGCTGAGTTTTTTTTTCTTTGAGGGAAAGTTCGTCGGCTGAGTTGACCCTTGTTGCTGGCTCAGTTTCACGTGCGCATTGGCTGGCAACAACGAGAGAATTTTCTCCAGGTACCCGAGGGACAAATGATGGGGCCGAAAGGTTGACTTGATCAAGGACTGAAAGCCTGATAACACCTTTTAGCCTGATGAGTCTGTTTTACTCAGTAACCTGCTAAATCCTTTGTTCGTTGTTCCTTGAGTTGCAATAGCACATCATTTTTTGTGTGGATAAAACACCAACAATTCTAATGGTAAATTAGAATAATGACCCAAACATTTGATCACTACAAGAAAATCACACGTCAACTAGTATGAAGACATACCTCGACTGTCAAAACACGGGTTCACGGCTTATTCCTACATAAGCGAGTATATGTAGCACGGGGGCACCCCCCCCCCCCCCCCGCGGCCAGGAGGGAACCCTAACCGACGCCGCCGGGGATCCCCCTCCTCATCTCCTTCCTCCCGTCCCGCTCGAGGGGGCGCACCCGGGGCGAAGCGCAGCTGTTGCCGGCAGGGGTGGGGGGGGGGCATTCGTCCTCTCGCGCGGGGCCCTGATGCGGGACGGGGCGGCTGGGCTGGGGTACGGCGCTGGCGGCGGGTGCTGCAGCGTGGCGGGGCGCCGGAGCTGTGCGGCGACGACAGCTTGCTGGCTGTGCCACGGGCGTTGTGCTGGCGGAGCGTGCTGGGCGGGCGGGGGCGGCGGGCGGGGTTGGTGCAGTGCGGCCCCGCCAGATCTGGCCACATGGCAACGCGGGCCGCGGACGGCGCCGTGGTTGTGGTGCGGCGGTGGTCGTCCTTGGCAGCGGTAAGGCCTCGGCTGGTGACCGAGGCGGTGGGGCGCTCTTGGCGGCGGCGGCCCCGTCCAGATCCGATTTGGTCTGGCGGGCGTGTGGGCGTCAGGCGACGCAGGGGCGGGCTGCGACCTGGTGCTGTCGTGGCTATAGTCGTGGACCACGGCGGTGCACCAGCTGCTGCTGCTGGCGGTGGTCGTTGCCGGCCAGATCGGCTCAGATCTAGCCCATGGCTGCCGGCGAGCAGCTCGGGGCTGGCCCTCGGGGTCTTGGTGTGGATGTGGACTGCCACGACATGGTGGTGGCTCATGGCGATGGTCCGGGCCATTCCATGGCGGCAGCAGGTCTTCTTCGGCGTCGGCCTGTCGGCGAGCGGCTCACGAGGTGGCAGGTTGGTTAAAATGCCGGTTGGCTTGTTCCGGCGTCTGGTTGCTCGTAGGCGGCGTGTGCCAGCCTTCGATTCCTCTCCTCGTCGTCCGGGCACTACTTTCGTCAAAGAGATGTCCTTCTCCCAGTTGTGGTCTGTCGGTGTCAAAGCCGGCAGATCTCGGATAGGGGGCCCAAGTTGTGAGTCTAAGGATCAATGGTAACAAGGGACAATGGGGACACGATGTTTACCCAGGTTCAGGACCTGTTAAAGGAGGTAAAACGCTACGTCCTGCTTGATTATAATCGATGAGTATAGGGGTTACAAGAGTTGATCTACCTCGAGATCGTAATGGCTAAACCCTAGTTGTCTAGCCTATGATTGTTCTGATAGCCTCCACGGACTAAACCCTCCAGTTTATATACCCATAATCCATAAGTTTTGTTCGATGAAACTTGGTAACTATTACGAGGCTAACCACTATGTTACATCGACAAATCATTAAAGTTGTTCTACATACTACTTTGTGAAGCCTTTATACCTTTTAGCATTCTTCGAAATCCTTCAAATTTAGAAGAACTACCATTCCAATAAATAATGAACATCGTCATGTTACATAATAGATTATATTATATTTCTAAATAAGTTTTGAAATCAATTTCATGTTACCATTAGGGTGTACATTATTATTTAGGACAAAGCATAGGCTTGCTGTTTAAGATGAGGGTTTAGGTTTTTGAGGGTACTTTAAGTTTTGTAAAGTTATAGTTTAGTCTTTAGGTTTAACATTTTAGGGTTTACGGTATTATGGCTCTTATGTTTTAGGGTTTTGGTTTAGGGATAATGGTTTAACTTTCATAGCGTATAGGGTTTAGCCGTATCGTTTACTATAAGCGTTTAGAACATTTAGCGATGATGATTTATGATATAGGGTTTAGGTTTTAATGTTAGGATTTCATTATTTTTAAGTTATAACGCTTATGGAATTACCTTTTTGGGTTAAGGGTTTACTGATTTTACAAGGGTTTAAGGATTAGGGGTTTAGCGTTTTGGGTTTAGGTGTTAGGGTTTATGTTATATCATTTTAATATTTACTGTGTAAGGTCTAAGGTCTAGGGTTTACTCTAAATTAAAGGGAGAGAAACATAGAGATTAAGTTTCATTTTCTGTAAGTAAGTTGTACTTTCAAATCCGTGTGCCAAACTTAGCACAACACGGTTTACATACATTGACTTAGTACATCCATTTTAATTTGCGTTTGAAGATTCAACATATAAACATTCAAGGAACAAAGATTGAATTGTTCCAACATGCGAGTTCATGGATGATAACATGCAAGTACAAGCACAAATAGCTAGCAGCATAAAACATCAACAATAAAATGAAAACACATACTAAACATGATGCAACGGTCCTACCAACACAAAACCCAAATGTAGATCAACAATATGAATATAGCTAATCTCTTCCGCAAAAGGTTTGGATATACCTCTTCTATTGTTGTAACTATCCTCGATGTCTTTCAATTGCCAACAACAGAATTGGATCTGTCTTTTTGACTCTACAACATTGGTGTTCGAACTTAAGAGTTGTTGGAAATGAATAACCTATTTGAAGAACAGAGAGTGAAGAAGAAGAACAAAATGAATAATTTCCCAAAATGTCACCATTTCCGTACAAGACAATTTGCATCCACTATTTACCGAAATATCTAACCATCCCCACAACAACATGTATACCGCTTCACGTTTATGAAATAATTATAGGTATATATATCGAGGGATATACAAAAACATACTGCTGAATCTTGGCACTCATTATCTCAGCTCAAAGAGCTTTTCCCCAAACCCTAAAACCCCTGGCGGCGCTGGCGGCGATTAGGGTTTGACGTGGACTCGACTTTGCCCAACGACTCGTCGCCGGTGCAAGAGAGAGAGGAAGAGGCAAGTGCTCCGGGCTCATGGCTGCACCTAGTGCCGCGGGCTCGGGGGAGGGAAGCGATCCCTAGGCGAGCTATGCCGCCAGAAGGAAACTAGAGGAGGCCTTGGGGAAACTTGACATATCCGAAGAAGAGGCTACTCCACTGATTCTCGACGATCGCGTCGAGGGGAGGCCGGCGAAGTGGCTTTTGGCCGGGAAGGTGCTCCACCGGAACCATCTACACATCTAGACCATCACTAATGCGCTTCGGCCGGCATGGGGCAATCCGCGTGGTTTGCAGTTTAGATCAGCGGGCGTCAACGCGTTTGTAGCAGAATTTGAGAATCAGAGGGACAGAGATAGGGTGTGGAGTGGCTCGCCATGGCATATCAGTAAGAACGCCGTGGTGCTGGCTGAGTTTGACGAATGTATGCGGCCTGATGAGGTCCAGTTTGATCATCTGCAGATTTGGGCTAGGGTTATGGATCTACCCTATAACCTAAGGGATGAAGTGTGGTGGATGCCGATCGCTAAGCAGATGGATAAAAACGCCCAATTTGTCAAGTTTGATCATAATGGTGGTTTTCTGCAAGCAAGGATATCAATTGAGGTAGATAAGCCTTTGAGAAGGTGGATTTTGATCGAGTCTGCCAGGAGAAAGAAGACGGACTTGTATGACATCCAATATGAATAGTTGCCCTACTTTTGTTTCTCCTGTGATAGATTAGGGCACTCAGAACTATATTGTGCTACTACGGGCTCACGCGATGACAAGGGTGAGCTGCCGTTTGGTTCTAAACTCCGTGCATCGGATGATGCGAAGAAGGCGCCGGCCAGCGACAATTCCTCCAGGGATACAAAGTCTCAAAGCAAACCAACCACGAGGAACTCTATTACTAACAAGGAACCTGGGGTGGAAGTGACATCTCCTAAGAAGAACAAGCAGCCACCAAAGCGAAAAGATGCCCCTCATCAAGTGTACAAACCCGTGGCTAAACCCTTGTTGCTTACAGATGGGAGTTCGGTCGATCCAGTGGGGGACGCGGGTGCAAGCATTAGGGACCCAACCACAGCTAGCAACGATACAGAGGGAGATGGCTTTGCTCGTGAACTAAAGAAGAAAAAGCCCACACAAGATAACTCGGCAGAGACCGCGTCGCGGTCCTGCCATTCACAATGAGTGTTTTAAGCTAGAACTGCCGGGGGGCTTGGGAACCCCGAGGCAGTTCGGGAGCTTCGCAATATTGTGAAGCTTGAAGGCCCCTCCCTTCTCTTTGTAATGGAAACTAAAATCAAAGCAAAAAGAGTTGAGCATCTGAAGTTTACGCTTGGTTTTGCAGGCAGTTTTGCAGTTGACTGTGTTAGCCTTAGTGGCGGCATAGGTCTTTTCTGGTCCAGAGATGTGATCGTTGATTTGAAAAATTTCAGTAAGAATCATATTGATGTACTGCTTCATAGCAATAATCAGAACGCTTATGTTTGGCGTTTCACGGGTTTTTACGGAGCACCGCGAGCAGAGGAGAGACACCACAGTTGGCGGTTGCGTACTTTACATAACATTCCCCATAGTGCCTGGTTGTGCATGGGATATTTTAACGAAACTTTGTCTGCGTGTGAGCACTTCAGTAGAGCGGCTCGGTCTGAAACTCATATGAGATCATTTAGGGAGGTTGTGGATGAGATATCTTTCCATGATCTAGGCTGGTCTGGCACGACCTACACATGGGACAATCATCAAATGGGAGAATCAAATGTCAAGGCACGGCTAGATCGAGCTTTTGCGAATGAGGAATTTCGGCAGTATTTTCATCATATACGGGTTCGACATCTTCCTTCAGTTGAGTCTGACCATTGTTTTGTGTTAGCAGAAATCAAAGAGGTAATGCCGGAGTGTCCTAGGGCGAAGAAACAATTCCATTATGAAAACATATGGCAAACTCATACTGATTATGACCGCCTAGTTGAGCAGACATGGCGGGGCATAACACGCACTTCGGGCCTCCAAGGCATTGCATCGGTGCTTGGTACCCTGCAGGCAACCCTAGAGCCATGGAGTTTGAAGGAGTTTGGGTGTTTGGCACGTACTGTCAGACAACTCCAACAACGACTGAACCGTGTTCGGTGTCAGGCTATAGGCACCGAGCCTTTGGATGAGGAGAAAAGTATTGTTAAAAAACTGAAAGAGGCCTTGCATCAAGAGGAGATTTGGACTCGACAGCGTTTGAGAGTTCTGTGGCTCCGAGAGGGCGATCGTAACACATCATATTTCCAAGCGCAAGCAGCTCAGTGCCAACGTATGAATAAGATCTCAGATCTTCGCCGAGCGGATGGCACGATTTGCGCTAGTGGAGATGAGGACAAGGTGGAGGTGCAGAACTTCTATCAGCAACTTTATGAATCACAAGGTTTTGTGGATCCCCAGCTGTTGTTATCGCATGTGCCAGTTAATGTGACACAAGCGATGAACATAGAACTATTCAAACCCTATACTCCGGAGGAAGTCAAAGTGGCGCTGTTCCAAATGGCTCCTTCGAAGGCACCCGGTGTTGATGGTTTTACTGCAGGTTTTTATCAGCGTCATTGGGATTTACTTGGCAATGACGTAACCGAGGCAGTACTTGATTTTCTCAATGGGGGGAGCTGCTAGCGGGACTGAATGACACCTCTATTACCCTGATCCCCAAGGTTAGACACCCCTAAACAATTTCACAATACCGTCCTATTGCATTGTGCCCAGTTTTGTATAAGATTGCTGCTAAGGCAATCACCAATCGTTTGAGATGTTTTATGGATGAGGTTATAAGTGAAGAGCAAAGTGCTTTCGTTCCCGGCCGCCTCATTACGGACAATGTGCTAGTTGCGTATGAAAGTGTACATACGATGAGGCGGAGGAAGAAGGGCAAGAATTATTCGTGTGCGGTCAAGCTCGATATGATGAAAGCATATGATCGCGTTGAGTGGCATTATCTCGAAGCTATACTAGTTCGGCTTGGCCTCTGTATGAGCTTTGTTAGATTGATAATGAAGTGCGTCTCCTCAGTGCGCTTCTTGGTGCGGGTTAACGGTGAACTTTTACCATACTTCACACCATCCAGAGGTTTCCGACAAGGTGATCCAGTTTCACCATTTCTTTTTCTGCTATGTGCGGAAGGCTTTTCCTCGCTGTTAAAATATTACAGTGGAGTAACCATAGACAGGGGTTTGAGGGTGAGTTATAGATCACCATGGGTCACACATTTATTATTTGCGGATGATAGTTTGATTTTCATCAATGCAAGTAATCCAAGTGCTCTCAGACTCAATGAGATTCTCCGGATTTATGGAGAGGCTTCGGGCCAAAGTGTTAATCGTGATAAAAGTTCAATATACTTTAGTACTAACACTCCTGATTCGTTGAGGCAGGTTCTGCAAGCAACATTAAATATCCATGTGCAAGCATTCAGTGAGAAATGCCTGGGGCTCCCTACTGCTGTGGGTCGGATTACCAGCGGCACATTTGATCATATCAGCGAAAGAGCTCGTGGGAAAATACAAGGCTGGTCGGAAAAATTATTGGCGTGTGCAGGTCGAGAGACTCTTCTCAAATCTGTTGTTCAATCAATTCCTACTTATCCAATGAGTACATTCCTTCTGACCAAGAAAGTTTGTAAGAGTCTTACTTTACCAATGGCCAAGTATTTTTGGAGTTCTCTTGACAAGAAATCATTGCATTGGGTGTCCTGGAAGGATCTAGCTACACCCAAGTGCAAGGGCGGGATGGGGTTCAGAGATCTGCATCTTTTCAATCTTGCTATGCTGGGCAAACACGGATGGCGATTCCTCACCAACCCGAATTCCCTCTGTGCAAGAGTTTTGAAGGGCCGTTACTTTCCCGACACTGATTTCATGAATGCTACTATACCCAAGTCAGCGTCGGCCACTTGGAAGGCGATCATGGCGGGGAGAGAAGCCCTTCAAGCCGGGTTGATCTTTCGAGTGGGCGATGGCTCCTCTATATCAGCCTGGAACAATAAGTGGATCCCAGGTACAATATCTATGTCTCCTATGTTTCAACCTCAGCATACGACTATTGAGCGTGTGTCTGAGCTTATTGATCCATCTAACTGGTCGTGGAGACAAGATCTTGTTCGGTACAATTTCATTGCGCCTGATGCTGAAGCAATATTGAACATCCCTATTCGGCAAGGAGGTGGAGATGATTTTCTTGCATGGGCATTTGAAAGATCGGGGAACTACACTGTGAAGTCGGCGTACCGTGCTCTCGTGACTCAGAAAGTGCATGTTGATCGAGAGGAAGGGACGGCTACCAGGACCTCAGAGGATAATACACAGATGTGGAAATCCCCATGGAAATTGAATGTCATTCCGAAGGTGAGAGTGTTTTGGTGGAGGGTTCTTCGTGGAATTCTCCCGGATGAAGACACTCTTAACTATCGACATATTGCAGAGATTCGTCGATGCAAAGTTTGTTTGGCTATGGATGAAAATTTGGAGCATGCACTCATACACTGTTCACATGCAAAATGCTTCTGGGAGGAAGCGGTTGCATGGTTTGGCCTTAGATTGCCTCGGCTTCATCTAGACTCATGGGCGCGGGATATCACATGCGATCCTAGATTCACAGATGATGACCGTGCCAAGATCACCACGATAATGTGGTCTATATGGCACTCCCGGAACCGAATCAAACATGGCGAAGAGGGAAGGAATCCTACGGCTACGATCAGGGCCACTAAGGAGGTGATCGCCCTTCTTCATTTACCACAGAGAGATGCGATGATCTTGCCTGGTTTTGGCTGGAGACCACCTGATGAAGGTGTTGTCAAGATCACCATGGATGGAGCGTTGAATTTTTCTGATGGCACGGGCGGTGCGGGAGGGGTGGCTCGATCCTCTTCGGCGTTCCTGGGAGCATGGTGCAAGCCATACTTGGGTATCTCTGATCCCTTGATTATGGAGGTTTTGTCACTGCGAGACGGAGTTCGGTTCGCTTCTCTCCGAGGTTTATCGCATGTGATAATGGAAACTGATTGCTTGGAGATGGTGACGCTCTGGACCACTCGCCATAATTCTCGTTCAATTGTGGCTCCTTTATTAGTAGAGATAGGAGAGCTATGTAATAATTTTACTTTGTTCGATTTCAGCATGTAAACAGGTCAGCTAACGTTCCAACGCATCTTTGTGCAAAGCGTGTTTGCACTCTGAATGTGACCGATAGTTGGTTTGAGGAGACTCCTAGCTTCTTGGTGACCAGCCTCTTGGCTGATTGTCCTAAGAATGCTTTCATATGAATAAAGCTCTCTGATTTCCCCGTAAAAATTAAATAAATCTTGGCACTCATCGGCGGTCCACAATTGGCGAGCCCCTTCCCCCTGCGTGTCACAAATCACCTCCTCTAACTGAGTGGTGCTCTAGGCAGGAAAAGTATGGAATGGATTCACATGTAGCAGCACACAAACTAGCAAAACAAAATTAGCCAGCCCACCTTGCATTGTGTGAACCGAGAGAAAGGTGCGGATGGTTATGACTTATGAGGCTTAGCTGGGGAGTTTAGTGTCAAAGTTATGTCCGACGATATCTACAATGACCCCCAGCATTGACCCAAAAATACAAGATCCACTCCGTTTCACTGTATCAAGCTGAAAATTTTTCACACGACATTTCGAATCGACCCATCCTGCTGTGCGGAAGGACTCCAATTCAAACTTGGTCTGTCAAGCCCGTTCCCCGTGCAGCATGCACCGATCCTTAACATTTCGCCATTGATATTGCTGCCTGATGCGTATGCATGATTCGGACGCGTAGGTACTTAATCTAGCACGAATTAACAAGTGATCTGCTATCTGGGCGAGTGAAGAGAACCTGTCTAGCCATCCTCCTTGAGTCGATGACTTGATCGATGCTGCTTTGAGCAGGTCTTCGTTGCGGCGGGGCGGTGTCATTTTCAACTATGGAGATCTTGATAGCTTCTCTGGTTTATTATCCTCATCCCTTTTATCTCACTAGAAAAATCATCATTCATTATTCCAGAGATGACCCAATTAAGGTGGTGCAAACTGACAATGTCTCTACTAAGTTGACCACGTCAACTGAAGCTCGTTTTATATTTGAAGAAGGCAATGAAGATTTTGAGCACCATTTCACAGAGAAGGAAAAAGTATGTATATATATAGGCTCGCTAATGTGAGCCGGAGCGCAAAGCGGTAATTCTACACTCTGGCTGGACACCACACCCTAGGCTATGCATTTGTCGCACTAGTCGTTGAAAAAAAACAGCAATTTTTCTCCCGCACGGTGGTAATTTTTTTTGAAATTGATGGACACTATAGTAACTGAATTGATTTCATTACCACTGGACCCATCTATTCCCCGCCTCGCCTAGACCACATAATTAGTCCACATGGTAACCTAAAAAGAAATAGTCCACATGATACATAGTAATCAGTCATGGGAAAAGTAGCAACGAAACGAAATATGTTACTGTTGCACCTATTCTTCCTGCTCTCTACATAATTATCCGCTTCGTAGTAAAATTGGTGTAAAATATAGTAATAAAGTCTATTCTTTTACTACAACGTAAAGTAAAATGTAATATAGTAATTCCATTACTATATTTCAAGTTTTTTTACCAGGTTAGAAGATTGGTTGGTTTTCCTCACGGAGAATGGTGCATAGTAATGGATTAAATTATATTACCATATTTCATTGCTACTTTACCTTGATTAGAAGAACAACTCATCTATGGAGCGGGGTGTCGTGGAGTCATAACCAATTTAAACCCGTTACTTTTTCTTGCACGTGGTATTACCGTGGTAAGCAATACAAATCACTTTCCTCTTCTCTTTACCCTCACTAGTAAGCTTGCACGTGCAACGCGGGTCTAAAATGTTGATAAAGTTATTTCACATGTTACAAATTCAAAATAATTTTTACAAAAAAATTATAGATGAAATGGATACAAAATAGCATGTCACTCAAGTTGTATTTTTAAAAATGAGTCACCATTGTGATCCAGCAACCAATTGAAGAATCTGCCTGGCCACTATAACCAAGCCTTTTGAACAAACTGATTTTCAATATGAATTTACACATGGTCAGCAGGTTAGTCGTGAGCACATGAAAGCAAAAAATTGAATTATGCAACACTTGCTCAATCCTACCGACGACTATTAAATACTTGATCTCCTCTCTACGATTATGGTAGTATCTTTTTTTGTTGAACTGAAACACCATGCATTCCAAACTTACGACGGACTGACACAATCGGCGGTCACAACACGGGTTCACATAGGCACTCTGGCTACCAAGATTTGCCAGCACATGTGCTGATTTTTTACAAGTTCTCAGGCAGTACATGACTTTGGCCTCTATGATACCTAACTGGAGACATTTGGCTTCACGGAACAACACCCCCAACAGAGATCGGTCTAACAATGTAGAGGTAACTTATTGTTGCAGGCCCAGGGAATCAGTTTCCAAAATCACACGCCCCATAACTTGTATTTCAACAAGTTGGATTGCCTGCAGAAGGGTCGTAGCCTCAGCTTGCAAAGCGCCAGACTAAGCTGTTAGATGCTGGCTGCAGCACAAAGGATGTCTCCATCAGCATCCCTAGCAATTTGGCCCCACCCACCCTCCTTTGACTCGCCTCGGAACACTACATCCACGTTCAGTTTGATAAAACTAGTAGGGGTTTTCAGCCAGGAAGAAACATGTTTCTGCACACCAGGAGGTTTAGGCTCGAGGAACTCTTTCCATTCAGCACACCTAGCGATATTAAATTGAAATTCCATCTCTGGCATGCGCTTTTGCAGTTTTGCTTGTGATTCACTTTCTTTCTCCCACTCCACCAGTGTAACATCCCCAGCATCACACTACAGTAATCTCTCATTAATGAAGGTCATGTCATCATGATCATCATGCCAAAATGCCCCTTGTCCAAAATCTGCTTCAAATTCAAATTCAAATTGCATGTCGAATATTTGCTTCTTCTTTCATGCAAATAAAATAGTTCATCCTATGGCAAATAATCCCTAGATATTTGTCATGTTGAATCCAACATCTTTGGAATTCCCAAATTGCCCGTGGAAATTAATCATTGTTCCAGCAACATTTAAATATGCCATTCTCAATTTCCAAAATTCCTAGACAATTCCTCTTGCCTCCAAACTATTTGTGGCAATACTAAAAATGTGGAGGAATTTATGGGCCAAGTCCCATATTTTTCCTAAATCCCTTGGATGCAAAAAAAACCTTTTCCTCTCTCTATTTTAATTTTAAGATGAAAAGAAGCCCCCCCTCCCCGCTGGGCCTTGGCCCAGATGGCCAAGCGGCCCGAGCCATCTGGCCCACTCCAGCTGGCCAGCCCAGCCTCCCACGCTCCCCCGGTCGCCTTCCTGTTCGAGCGACCGCGGGCACGGTCGCCATCAAACCACCTCGCCGGCGATGCCCAACGAGAGGATAAGGCCTCCACCGCCCCGACGCCTTGGCCCCCTCGCCTCCCACTTGCCCTGCCTCCCCCCTCCACTCGCGCTAGTCCCTATCCCCTCGCACACTCGCTCCCCCTCCTCCAGATCTGCCTCGCCGACGTGCCCTGCGCCGTCCGCCGTGCTGACCGCGGCCACCGCTGTCCCCGTCCCTCTCCGACGATTCCCCGAGCGCCGGTGTACCCTGCGAAGTCTTCCTCGACCACCGGACCAAGCCAGGAGCCCCACAGCGAGCGCGGCGACCTCTTCTTCTTCCTCTACTCCGACGAACGCCGGCGTCGAATTCGGCCACTTCGCGCCTTCCCCGAGCCCACCGAGCACATCTGCAGGCTCACTGTGAGCTACACTTCCCCCCTCTCTTTTTGCTTCCATACGCACCCGGAGCGGCTGGGCCCGCCATGGCCGAGACGAGCTCCGTCGTTGAACTCATTGCAGTCGCCCTGATGCTCCTAGCGCCACGCTAGCGCCACCACCGAGCTCCTGGAGCTCCTAGCTGCTCAACGCACCCCTCCGCCACCCTTGTCGTGCCCTGGACGCTCGAATCCATCGACGTCCGAACTCCAGTGCCGCTCCGGTCAGCGCTGTCGTGGCTCTAGGCCATCCCAGCACTCGGGACCGCCGATGTTGGATGCGTGCGGCTCCCCTCGTTCGAACGCGCGTCATGGCGCTCGTTTTAACCACCCCGTAGGCTTTTCCCGATGCGCTCCCGATCGCCGCTGCCGCCTCCACTCGCCACCGGCGATACTCCGGTCGTCCCCGAGGCCGGTCGTCGTCACCATCGTGTGCGCGGCGCCGGGCCGCACCCTTAGGTCCAAGCCGCAGGTCCGAAGGCCCCCTGTAGCGCGGCTCCGGCCAACTCCGGCGAGGCGCCGCCGTTGCTTTGGTCGTCGGAGCCGCTCCGTCGCCGGCGACCGACGTGGCGCCGCGTGGCCCTCCCTGTTGACTCTGTTGACTCAGTCAACTGTGCTGACTGGGCAGGCCCCAACCGCTGACACGCGGGCCCCGCCGCTTATTCCTCTAACTAAACTGTTTTAGTAATTAAAACTAATTAGTTTAGTTAATTAGACACTGACAAGTGGGCCCAGTAGTTTTACTAACTAAATTTAGATTAGTTTAATCCCTGTTTAAACCCACTGTCTATGACAGGTGGGTCCCCCATGTTAGTTTTGACCGGTCAGCCGTCCTGTTGACTGTTGACGTCACTATGACATCATGCTGATGTCATATTTCTATTTTTATTAATTTAGTTAATTCCAGAATATTGTTTAAACTTTAAAAATTCATAGAAATTAAACCATAGCTCAGATGAAATTGTTTTCTATATGAAAGTTGCTCAGAAAAATCCAACGAATCCGAATACGTTGTCCGTTCATCTGTCACATGCCCCTAGCATGCTGAACATGGAACTTTCCCCCTCTTTTCCTTGTCCGGAATCCACCTAACATCGGGAATTCACCCTCGGATGTTTCCCCCCTTCGTCTGCAACGTGTAGTACCGCGTTAGAGCACGCTTAGCGCTACGTATCGTCATGTCATGCTTAGTGTTACCTCTGTTTGCTTTATATTTACTGTTTCTTCCCCCTCTTCTCTCCGGTAGACCCCGATGCTGCCCTTGTGATCGACTACGTCGTCGACAACGACCCCTCCTTGCCAGAGCAACCAGGCAAGCCCCCCTTTGATCATCCCGATATCGCCCATTCCTTTCTCTCATGCTTGCATTAGATTTTGCTACTGTTATTGTTTGCTCCTATTCTGATGCATAGCCTGCTTTTGTATCTACTGTTGTACCTTACCTGCTTATCCTAAACTGCTTAGTATAGGTTGGTTAGTGATCCATCAGTGACCCCCGCCTTGTCCCGACTGCCCCGCTGGATAATCAGAAGACCCGATCAACGGGATCGAAGACCAGGCCCCGACACCGCACATCACTTTCCCCTTAGTTGCTCGACACTACTGTGTTACTATCGAGTGCCGAGGGTGAGACCTCATTAGCACTTCTGATGTTAAACCTGTAGTGTAGTTATTCGGTCGTGGTCATCGAGGGTGATTTCCTCCTTAACCACTTCCGATACGATTCTGTCATGCAACCCCTCAAGTGTGAACCTCGGGGGTGATTCCTCTTACGTTCACCTTGATGATTACATCTAGTGGAATTCACCGGGGGTGATTCCTCGGGCTTTCCCCTTGATGTTTGGACACACGGTTACTTGGCCTTTTACCACTGTTACTTGGAAAGATGGGTCGAACCTGAGGGGTACCCGCGCGTGCTTAATTGCGAGTGATGTGGAGACGGGTTGACCTGGAGGGTGCCCGCGAGATAATTACGAGGCGTGGCCGGGCATTCCTAGCCCTTGCCGCAAGTCCTCGAGACGGGGCAACGGGGTCACATCTTTCGTGAGTCTCTGCTTGTTACCGCGCGTTCCTAATCCACTACGATTTGGATATTTGATCCGAGGGGCCTCTGGCCTGATAGCACTAACCATCACGTGGGCATAGTATGGGCGTTCTGCGTCGTATGCATCAGCCGAAGCTTAATAGACATCAGCGACTGAGCGGCGCTCGCCGGGTTGGACTGGTAAGCACCTACCTTTTTAAGGAGGTAGCTAGGTCTGCTCACCGGCCGCGTTCGCAATGTGTAGGAGTTCCCGGGGAGATGGCCCATGACCCCTGGGGGCATAGGTTTAGTCCGGCGTGCTGGCCTCTCTATTAAGCCTAGGTCGGGTTGCGGCGTATTGTTTGGCCGAGGCCGGGCATGACCCTGGAAAGTGTGTCCGGCCGGAGTTAAGCGAGCGTGGTGGGTAAGTTGGTGCACCCCTGCAGGGAAGAAAACATCTATCGATAGCCTGTCCTACGGTAACGGACACTTGGAGTTGTATCCCGATCGATACAACTAGAACTGGATACTCATGATGAGAAATGGTTTGAGATGAGAAATGGATGGTGATGAGAAATGGTTTGAGATGAGAAATGGATGGTGATGAGAAATGGATTGAGATGAGAAATGGATGGTGATGAGAATTGGATTGTGATGATAATTGGATAGTACGGCTCTGGGATTTCTTTCTCGCAGGGAGTCGAGAAAGGATCTCTGGCCGAGGTTGATAACGCTACTACTACTTTACTTTATGCTACTCTACTCCCTCCTGTTTGCTGCAAGAGGGTGGTTTCCAGAAGATGCTAGTCTTCGATAGGACTAGGCCTTCTCTCTATTCTGGCATTTCTGCAGCCCAGTCCACATATACAGCCTTGCTTTGATAATGTTGCATCTGTAGTGTAGATCCTTGCTTGCGAGTACTTTGGATGAGTACTCACGGTTGCTTTGCTCCCTCTTTTCCCCCTTTTCCATTCTTCTCAGATGACGCAACCAGATGACGGAGTCCAGGAGCCAGATGACACCTTTGACGACTGCTACTACACCGAGGGCGTCTACTACCACGTGACGGAGACCGCCGATGACCAGGAGTAGTTAGGAGGCTCCCAGGCAGGAGGCCTTGCCTTTTCGATCGTAGATGCTTTTGTGCTAGCCTTCTTAAGGCACTTGTCTAACTTATGTCTGTACTCAGATATTGTTGCTTCCGCTGACTCGTTTGTATTCAAGCTGATGTATTCGAGCCCTCGAGGCCCCTGGCTTGTAATATAAAGCTTGTATTATTTTAATTTGTGTCTAGAGTCGTGTTGTGATATCTTCCCGTGAGTCCTTGATCTTGATCGTACACATTTGCGTGTATGATTAGTGTACGATTGAATCGAGGGCGTCACAACCAGGACCATAGAAGAGCAATAGCTCACATCTTCACTTCATTTGGCATTTTCAACAGGGCTAGAAGAACCCCCTTCAGGATTTGGCAGTACACTTCTGGATATCACGACATAAGCTGTCTTGCCCCCTGTTACCCGACGAGCTCTCTCCCAGTGGCCTAGTCTTCTGATTCTGCAGCAGATTGAGGTGAACTCTATAAACATGCTGTAAGGTCACATTTATCCCTTGGGTGTTTTGGTGATTGATGACAATGCTTTTGCGGACTAATCGTGTGCCTTGAGTTTCTCAGATACTTCATCACTAGGCACGAGACGATTCGGTGCCCCTCGGAGACTATTGAAGTCGGCGTTGTTCTACGTTTCTCTTTGGTGGATTTGAGTCGTAGGAGAGCCGTACTATTAAGAGGGGGTCCGCGTTGGAAAGGTTTGGGTGGAATCAACACGTACACTTGTCCTACCTTTCCTTGCACTCTGGAGCTTCTCTTTGTTATCTTGGTTGTGCTGAAATCTGACGACTACTGATGTACTTGCGGTAGTACCGCAAGTACCAGCGGTAGTACCGCTGTGGTTCATGGTAGTACCGCTCATCTTGGGCGGTAGTACCGCGACTCCCAGGCCTAGTACCGCGGTGACCCACAGTAGTACCGCTCCCCAGGAGTCGTAGTACCGTGGCCCTCCTACCTAGTACCGCAGCGTCACGGTAGTAGGTGCAGATGTAACTATTTACATCCGCGCCCACAACAGTAGTACCGCGCCTAGCGAGCGGTAGTATCGCGTCGGATTTTTGTACCACCTCAACTTCAGCGGAAGTAGGCACGAATGTAATTTATTTCATCCGCGCTCTTTGCAGGCTATGACTTCCCTGCCTTGCGGTAGTACCGCAAGGGGGAGCGGTAGTACCGCGCGAGCGGTAGTACTGCACCCTAGTCCTGGCCTCTGCTGCTGTCGCGGAAGTACCGTGGTCCGCCACGGTAGTACCGCACGGCCTCGCGGTAGTACCGCGCCCCTGGAGCGGTAGTACCGCGTGTCGCGGGCTGAACTTGTGGATAACGGTTGGATTTTTCCCATGACTATATAAGGGGCGTCTTCTACCTCTAGTTGACTACCTCTTCTACCTCTAAGCTCCATTGTTGCTCCAAGCTCCATTTTCGCTCAATCTCTCTCCCTAGCTAATCAAACTTGTTGATTTGCTCGGGATTGGGTGACAAGGGCCCGATCTACACTTCCACCACATGATATTTGATTCCCCCCACTTATCCCTTGCGGATCTTGTTACTCTTGGGTGTTGAGCACCCTAGACGGTTGAGGTCACCTCGAAGCCATACTCCATTGTGGTGAAGCTTCGCGGTATTGTTGGGATCCTCCAAGTGTTGTGGAGATAGCCCCAATCTTGTTTGTAAAGGTCCGGTTGCCGCCTTCAAGGGCTCCAATAGTGGAATCACGGCATCTCGTATTGTGTGAGGGCATGAGGAGATTACGGTGGCCCTAGTGGCTTCTTGGGGAGCATTGTGCCTCCACACCGCTCTAACGGAGACGTACTTCCCCTTAAAAGGAAGGAACTTCGGTAACACATCCTCGTCTCCACCGGCTCCACTCTTGGTTATCTTGTCCCTTTACTTTTGCAAGCTTACTTGTGCTCTATCCATTGCTTGCTTGTGTGCTTATTGTCTTTGCATCATATAGGTTTTGCACGTAGTTGCACATCTAGACAGCCTATTTCATTGCAAGGTTTAAATTGTTAAAGAAAAGTCTAAAAAGTGTTAGTTGCCTATTCACCCCCCCTCTAGTCAACCATATCGATCCTTTCAATTGGTATCAGAGCCTCGTCTCTTTATTAAGGACTTTGCCGTCCGAAGAGTATGGTTGACAACAACGACGGTGCGGAGGAGCACTCCGGTGTGAATCCCGTCTCGTCTTCGGCCAAAGGGGGAACCTCGGTCTCTCGTGAGGAATTCAATGTGGCTTTAGACACATTGAAAACCTCCATGACGACCGAGGTTAAAAGCATGTTTTCTGAATTCCTAGAGGGACTCAAACTATCTACCTCGGCAATGAAAGTGGGTGATCCCATTAACAAGGTCACGGATGCTAACCCCGACAAGGGGGAAGCTAATAGTGAAAAGAGTCTGTCTACTAGTGTAGAAATGGCACCGACATCTTTGCCAATGTGGAACCCCCGGTGTATAGAGGACCGATCCCCTCTACTCATTTGAATCATGCCGGTCCTCCTCCTAAATATGTGAAAAATGAAGATTTTGATGCTTGGCTCTATCGCTTCAAGCGTCACTTAAAACATGTGAACACTAACCTTTGGAGAATTATTGAAGAAGGTTTCTATCCTCATGATCCAAGCAACTTCACCCCTCGAGAAGAAGTGGACAATCAATTCAATGAAAGTGCTCTCTTCATCATCCAAGATGCAATCCTTCCCGAAGATCTCCCTCATCTTCGACCTCATGCCATGGCTAAAGAAGCATGGAAATGTGTCGAGCGTCTCTATCGAGGAAGTGCTAGCATTCAACGCTCCAACTATGAAGTGGTGCAAGATGAAGCCGATGAGTTTGCAATGAAAGAGGATGAAGAACCTCGTGAGCTCTTTCGAAGAGTGACCAAACTCGCAGTCGCACTCCAAGATCATGGAAGCAAGGACACGGATGACAACTAGATCAAGCACAAGTTCCTCAAGGCCATGATGCCCTACAACAAGGCCATGTCCTCCATCATTCGCCAAAGACCGGACTTCCACTCCATGACCTCTAGTGAAGTGTTGGATGAGTTTGTTGCAATGAGCATCTTGGACAAGACCGGCGACAATGCGGTGCTCCATTCCCAAAGGGCAAAGAAGCCCAATCTTGCCTTGAAGGCCAAGGTTAGTGTGGAAGAAGAAGAAGAAGAGGAAGATGAGGAGAGCAACCCCGAGGACACGAAGTATGATTATCATGAGCACATGGATCTTGCCTCAAGATAGTTTTATAGTAAGAAGAATACAATACCCAACTTCAACAAGAACAACTCAAGTGGCCTCAAAGGGAAGCAATGAGTTAGAACCTGTTTCAACTGTGGCAATGTTAGCCATTTCGTTGCGGATTGTCCCTACGAGAAGCGGGAAGACAATGGTGGCAAGTTCATCCGAAAAGACAAAGCCAAGTCCTTCCACAACAAGAACAACTTCACCAAGAAGACTCCGTCTCGCGGGTTGGTGGTTCAAGAAGAATACCGTGAGGATGACGATGATGATGAAGATGGTGAAACAATGGCCATGGCATCCGTTGCCATTGTCACAACTCCCCGGGTGTCTCTCTTCGATGCACCTAACGAGAACATCACCGCCAAGTGCCTCATGGCTAAGGCCACCAACAAGGTAACCCCCAACATCAAAACCACCATTATTCCTAACCCTCCTTCAACGGATGACTTTGATAATGGTAAGGGGTCTAATGAGGAGATCAATGAATTTGAGTCCTTCATGAGTAAGCTCAAGGGCAAATCCAAGAAGCATTTCGTTGCTCTCTTGTAACAACTTGGTGAAGCCAATGACATGATCGAGGCTCATGAAGAAACCATCACTAAGATGGAAAGTCATAGTCGTGACTATGCCGATGAGATATCAGATCTCTCTAATGCTCTTGAGGAAGAGCGTGGGCATCGTTTGGCTCTTGAGGAGTCACACAACGATGGTCATGCTAAACTAAAGAAAGATCTTGATCATGCTCTTGTTGTGTCTCGTGTTCTAGCTTCCGAGAAGGCTAAACTTGGGGTTGATCATGTTAGACTCACAGAGGAGTTTGATGTACTTGACAAGGCCCACAAGGTCTTGAAAGGTGCTCATGCCACCCTCAAGGAGTCTCATGCTCAACTCCAAGTTAAGCTAACCAAGGAAAAGGCCACATTTCCTCACATGGTCTTAATTGATAATGCAAATGCAACTAACCCATGTTGTGAGCATGTGCATCTTGTGGAGGAAAATGCCAAGTTGAAGGAACAACTCGAGAAAGGTCTTGTGTCATGCATACAAGGCGAGAAGAACCTAAATGACCTTTTGAGCAATCAAAAGGAAGTTGTGGGCAAGGAGGGAGTTGGGTTCGCACCCAAGTCCAAGAACAAGAAGAAGAACAAGGAAAAGAAGAGCAAGACCAATCAACCTCCTCCGCTCACGCAAACCTTTGTGAAGGAGGGAGAAGGTGCTCCTAAGGAGAAGAAGAACAATGGGAAGAGTGGTGAAGCCAAAGAGCGCAACGCCATCTCTCCCAACAAAGCCGGCGACTTTAACCCCTCTTATGTGTTGTGTCGTGCTAGTGATGGGCATGTTTATGCTAAATTTGTTGGTTCTCCTTATGAGTACATTGAATGGTCTATTTGGGTTCCTAAGACCCTTGTTACTAACATCAAAGGACCCATTACTCAATGGGTACCTAAAACCAAGCATTGATCTCTTATAGGTGTTTGCTTCCGGTGGGGGATCATGGTTGCTCGATAGTGGATCAACAAATCATATGACCGGGAGCAAGGACTTGGTGGTGGACGTGCACAAGATCCCATCTATGCCCACCAATGTCGAATGGGGTGATGCCTCACATTCTAAGGTATTGGGTCTTGGCAAGGTTGTCATTTCTCATGATCTAACGATCGAGAAAGTCATGCTTGTTGAGTCCCTTGCGTTCAATTTACTTTCCGTTCGTCAACTCGCACTCATGGGTTTTGCCACCTTCTTTGATATTGATACCGTGGCCCTCTTGTGGAGCAAGACTCTTAAAGTAGCCTTTGTTGGACATGTCGAGAACGGTCTCTATGTGGTTAACTTTTCGGAGCAACCCACTAAGACCGCGACATGCCTAATGGCTAAAGTTGATGTGGGATGGCTTTGGCATCGCCGTTTAGCCCACGTCAATATGAGATCTTTGCAAAGTCTTCTCAAGGGGGACCATGTTCATGGACTAACGAATGTTAGTTTTGCCAAAGATCGTGTTTGCAGTGCTTGTATCGAAGGAAAGCTTCATGAGACGGCTCACCCTCCCACGACTATCATCTACTCGAAGAGACCCTTGGAGCTCCTGCACATGGACCTCTTTGGGCCCCCATCCTTTGATAGTCTTGGGGGTAGAAAGTATTGCTTGGTGATAGTGGATGATTATTCAAGATACACTTGGGTATACTTCTTCAAGAGGAAGAGTGAGACTCAACAAACCGTCATCGACTTTGCAAATGAAGCTCAACGTCAACACAATGCAAAGATCTTGACAATAAGAAGTGACAACGGCACCGAGTTCAAGAACTACACCTTGGATGAGTTTCTTAGTGATGAAGGGATCAAGCATCAATATTCTGCACCATATACCCCTCAACAAAATGGTGTTGTGGAGAGGAAGAACCGGACGTTGATGGATGCGGCAAGGACCATGATGGCGGAGTTCAAGTCTCCATACAACTTCTGGGCCGAAGCCATCAACACAGCTTGTCATGCATCCAATCGGCTCTATCTCCGCAAAGGCTTGAACAAGACTCCGTATGAGATACTCACCGGGAACAAGCCCAATCTCAAGTACTTCCGGGTGTTCGGGTGTAAGTGTTTCATTCTCAAGAAAGGTGTTCGTTTGTCTAAATTCGAAGCTAGAGCTCATGAGGGCATATTTGTTGGTTATGCTACAAACTCTCATGCTTACCGTGTTCTCAACAAGTCCAACAGACTCATTGAGGAGACGTGTAATGTAGAGTTTGATGAAAATAACGGCTCCCAAGTGGAGCAAAGTGGTACTTGTGATGTAGGTGATGAAATTCCTCCCCAAGCCATAAGAAGAATAGGTATTGGTCATATCCTACCCATTGAGGAACCCCTTGTGGCCGAAGGAGAAGGACAATGCTCCACTCAAGTGGAGCCATCAGCTCCCCAAGACCCACACGCTTCTGAAGAACAAAGTGAAGGCCCTCACCCTCATGAACAAGACCAAGGGCAAGATCAACCTCAAGATGGTGGTGAACCTCTAAATCATGCCCAAGGTCAAGTTCTCCCCCTCGAGCAAGTTCAAGATCATGAGCAAGCTCAAGACAGCGCTCAAGATGATCAAGTTAACCTTCCTCCTTCCACACCGGAGGAGGAATTAGAGCGTCGTGCCGTGAAGATTGCTTCCAAACTCACCACCCAAGGCCATCTCATGGAAAACGTGGTTGGAAGCCTAAGAAAGGGGGTAAGCACTCATAGACAATTAGCTAACTATTGTGAACATCATGCGTTTGTCTCTTGTGTTGAACCCCAAAAGGTCTATGAGGCGCTCGAAGACTCGGATTGGCTCAATGCCATGCATGAAGAACTCAACAACTTTGAGTACAACAAGGTGTGGAGATTGGTGCCAAGAACTTCAGGGAACCACAATGTCATTGGAACAAAGTGGATCTTCAAGAACAAGCAAGATGCTCATGGGAACATCATTCGCAACAAGGCAAGATTGGTAGCACAAGGCTACTCCCAAGTCGAGGGTATCGACTACGGTGAAACCTTTGCTCCCGTTGCTCGTCTTGAATCCATTCGTTTGTTGATTGCTTATGCTTCCCATCATAACTTTAAGTTGCAACAAATGGATGTGAAAAGTGATTTTCTTAATGGTCCCATTAATGAGTTGGTTTATGTCAAGCAACCCCCCGGGTTCGAGGACCCCTACTTCCCGGATCATGTGTATCAACTCGATAAGGCACTCTATGGCCTTAAACAAGCCCCACGTGCGTGGTATGACCACCTTACCGAGTTGTTACAAGATCGTGGATTTGAAGTAGGACAAATCGATCCCACTCTTTTTACTAAGAAGGTCAAAGGGGAGTTGTTTGTATGCCAACTATATGTTGATGATATTATCTTTGGTTCTCCTAACAAAGCTTTCAATGAGGAATTTGCCGCTCTCATGACCTCCAAGTTCAAGATGTCTTCGATGGGAGAGTTGAAGTTCTTCCTTGGTTTTGACATCAAACAAAGAAGAGAAGGAACCTTCATCAACCAAGCCAAATACACTCAAGACATGCTTAAAAGATTCAAGCTAAGTGATGTCAAGCCGGCTTCTACACCAATGCCTACCAAGTGCCAACTTGACATCGATCCCAATGGTAAAGCGGTGGATCAAAAGGTATATCGCTCCATGATTGGCTCCTTGCTTTACCTTTGTGCATCTAGACCGGATATCATGTTGAGTGTGGGGATGTGTGCACGGTTTCAAGCCGCACCAAAGGAAAGTCACTATGTGGCGGTCAAGCGAATCTTTCGATATTTGGCTCATACCCCAAACTTTGGCTTATGGTACCCAAGAGGAGCAAATTTCAAGCTTGAAGGTTTCACGGATTCCGATTGGGCGGGGGACAAAGTGGATAGGAAGTCCACTTCCGGAGGGTGCCAATTTCTTGGTTGCTCTTTGGTAAGTTGGTCTTCCAAGAAGCAAAGTTGTGTGTCTCTCTCGTCCACCGAAGCGGAATATGTGGCGGCCGGTAGTTGTTGTGCTCAACTCCTATGGATGAGGCAAACTCTAAAGGAGTACGGTGTCATTTGTGAAAAAGTGCCTCTTTGGTGTGATAATGAAAGTGCCATCAAGATTTCTCTCAACCTGGTACAACACTTCAAGACGAAGCACATTGAGATTCGGTATCACTTCATCCGGGATCACATTAGGCGAGGGGAGATCGAGCTCAAGTATGTCAACACTCATGATAACCTTGCAGATATTTTCACGAAGCCCTTGGATGAAGCAAGATTTCGCGAGTTAAGGCATGAGCTAAATATCATTGATTTGAGCAATGTGACTTGAACCCGTACACCCCCCACCACACTCAACGTGTTGTCTAGTTTAGGTGTAGGCATAGACATAGGGGGAGTGTTGTTCTCTCAATGAACTCTCCCTCCCCCATCATGCATAAATCGATCACCTCTTTCACATTAGCCATTTTTGATGGTACTTGTGCTGCAAAGACGAGTTTTGGTCATGGGCCCAAGGATAATTCTTCGCGGTGCCATACCATCCAACTCAAACATAGGTGGCTTCGGCCACCGCCCTCTCTCCTTGAGAGGCTTTGTCTTTTGGTGGTTTCTTGTTGTCTCTCTGCCTCTGGCTCTTGCATGTTCTTGAGGTCTCTTGTGTGTGAAAAGTTTCCGTGCAAAGGCTTTTTCCTCATGTTGAAACTTGCGGTGGCTTGAGTTCACGGTACTACCGCGGCCAGCTATGGTTCTACCGCAGCCAGCCACGGTACTACCGCTCGCGGGAGCATGGTACTACCGCCACCACGCGGCAGTAATTTTTTACTGCCGCTTGGTTGAGCAGTACTACCGCCTCGGTGTGGTACTTCTGCCCGAGCGTTACTACCGTGATGATCTGCGGTACTACCGCGCTGGTTTGGGCCCGTGGGGGTAAGGACGGGTAGGGGGAGTTCTAACTCCCCATACCCATTCGCAGTTCTTCCCCCAGTTCGTCTCTTTCTCTCCCTCGCTCAAGAACGGAGCCGACGTTCGTCGCCGGATCTCCTCCACCGGGTACCCTCTCGTGATTCCATCTGGTGGGATCGTTCCCCACCACGTGCTCTTGCTATGGACCAAGGTTTTTCCCCAACTCCCTCTCCTTGTTCTTTGGGTTTGGTGTTTCTAGGTTTTGGGGAGGCTTGTGTGTTCTTGAGATTCCTAGTCTTAATCTCTGCAAGAGTAGGATGAAGGAGCGTGGTACTATGTAGGATTCATACTTGTATTGTTGTCTTGCGCTAGATTTGATCATCGTAGCACCACCGTTGTTTCGCAGTTCTTTTCAGATTCAAACCGCCGGTTGGATCTGACGCGAGCGGTACTACCGCCCGTCTGGCGCGGTACTACCGCCTGCATGGTACTACCGCCCTCCGGGAGCGGTACTACCGCGCTCTGTGCGGCACTAAAATTTTACTTCCGCTCCAACCACGGTACTACCGTGACCTCGCACGGTACTACCGCGTTTGGAGTGGTACTAATATTTTAGTACCGCAGGCAGTGGCAGTTCTACCGTGGCTCACATCTATCGCATGCCACCTTTCTCGTATGCCTTCTATGTGTTTCTTGTGCTTTTTTGTGGCCTTTGCATTGATCTTTTTCGCGTCTTTGGTGTTTTGCATGTGTGTCTCAGGTGGTGGCTCTCGCCGGTCCAATCCCAGTCGTGACACTGGCTCCAAGCGTCTGCGCAACCCAGGTGAAGTACCAGAGGGCTCGTCTGCCTCCAAGCGCAATGTCAAGCACTTAGCTAGCAAGCACAAGGAGCCCGCTAAGGGCATGGATGAGATTTCCCCAGCTGATTATGTCCGTCTCAGGCAGCTTCACCCTTATGTGCACCCGTGTTCCACTGTCAAAGGCCGTGAGCTGTTCTGGAACAAGCAACAGACCAACATCTATCTGGATGTCATCAAGAACAAGCAGAATACCTATGTGGAGGTGAAGTGGATTGATATGCATCACATGAGGAAGGACAAGTTCCATGACTACTTTGGAGAGGCTCTGGACTTGGTGGAGCAGTTTGGCATTGAGCATGTGTTATCCTTCCACCTTGACTATGACCCTGAGCTCATCTGTCAGTTCTTTGCCTCAGTCTACTTTCACTCCAATGAGGAACGGAAGATGACCTGGATGACCAATGGCCGTAAACTGTCTGCTACGTGGAAGGAGTTCATGGATCTTCTCCAGGTTCCTTATGATGGGCTCAACACTCCAGTGGGTGTTCGCCCCCATGCCAATGCTGAGTCTGCCAACAAGGACAAGCTTGCACCCTTCATGGTTGAGAAGGTGCTCGCCAATGGCAAGACAACTTTGGTGCTCAACTCTTTTCTGGATATCATGTATCGCATCTTCCGCAACTCCTTGTTCCCTCGCATCGGTGACAAAGACAAGGTTCATGCCTATATGGTGGACATGATGCTCATTTGCGAGGAGGCCCGTTCGTCTCAGTCTCAGCCACTTGATGTCTCACACATCATGTGGTGTGAGCTCCGGTTTGCAGTGTTCAACCGCAAGGTGCCTATCTATGGGCCCTATCTGTTTCTGCTGATTTCGAAGACTTGGGAGAAGATGTTCCCTGATGAGGAGTTCCTTGCTCCAGACTGGATTCGCCATGAGCCCATCTGTCTGTGTATCAAATCCAACTGGGCCAACACCACTACTCGTGCCGAGGAGACTACTGCTAGGGCTGCTGTTGATGAGGAGGATGCTGGCGCCGAGGATGTTGCTGAGGGCCGTGCTGCTAGGCCTTCCCAGAGTGCCACTATGCCATCATGGGCCAAGAAGCTGAAGGACAAGATGAAGACTCTTTTCTGCATGCAAGCCAAGGGGCAGTACAGGACTCACGTGGCGTCCAAGGAGAGTCGTCGCCAGGATAACAGGATCTTGCAGCTCTATGGTGAGGCAGTGTCTGGCGGGTCTGAGGAGCACATCACTCTAGAGGCCGAGTGGATGGAGAAGCAGGGCTACAGGTGGACTGAGTCTGAGGAGGATGTCGAGGAGACCATCCCTGCTGTCGAGGAGACCGACGGAGAGGGTTGGGACGAGTTCCCTGCTTGAGCCACCTCTTGTGTGTAGGTGTCCTCTCTGCCTTTTTGGCGTCTCGATGCCAAAGGGGGAGAGAGTGTAGGGATTTGCGAGTGTGTCGTGTGTTTGCTGCTTTCTCATTTGAACTATTTGCTGCTTTCTTGTTTGAACCTCGGTAGCTTTACTTCGTCCGGTGTAAGACGTTTGCACTCTATCTATCCTAGCGAGTTTGTGTTATATTGTGCTATCTTCATGCTATGCTATGTTAGTTATCGTGCCTTGGTCTCTAAAATATAGGTGGAGTGTTGATCCTAGTCTGTGTGCTATGCAGTCCAAAGCATTCATTTAGAGTGCACACACCTAGGGGGAGCCCGTCTATATTTTAGAGAGGTGGGGTTTGCCTTTGCTCTAAATCATCTTATCTTTGTGCAAATCCCGTGTTGTCATCAATCCACCAAAAAAGGGGGAGATTGTAAGGTCACATTTATCCCTTGGGTGTTTTGGTGATTGATGACTTTTGCGGACTAATCGTGTGCCTTGAGTTTCTCAGATACTTCATCACTAGGCACGAGACGATTCGGTGCCCCTCGGAGACTATTGAAGTCGGCGTTGTTCTACATTTCTCTTTGGTGGATTTGAGTCGTAGGAGAGCCGTACTATTAAGAGGGGGTCCGCGTCGGAAAGGTTTGGGTGGAATCAACACGTACACTTGTCCTACCTTTCCTTGCACTCTGGAGCTTCTCTTCGTTATCTTGGTTGTGCTGAAATCTGACGACTACTGATGTACTTGCGGTAGTACCGCAAGTACCAGCGGTAGTACCGCTGTGGTTCATGGTAGTACCGCTCATCTTGGGCAGTAGTACCGCGACTCCCAGGCCTAGTACCGCAGTGACCCACGGTAGTACCGCTCCCCAGGAGTCGTAGTACCGTGACCCTCCTACCTAGTACCGCAGCGTCATGGTAGTAGGCGCGGATGTAATTTTTTACATCCGCGCCCGCAACGGTAGTACCGCGCCTCGCGAGCGGTAGTACCGCGTCGGATTTTTGTACCACCTCAACTTCAGCGGAAGTAGGCACGGATGTAATTTATTTAGTCCGCGCTCTTCGCAGGCTATGACTTCCCTGCCTTGCAGTAGTACCGCAAGGGGGAGCGGTAGTACCGCGTGAGCGGTAGTACTGCACCCTAGTCCTAGCCTCTGCTGCTGTCGCGGAAGTACCGTGGTCCGCCACGGTAGTACCGCGCGGCCTTGCGGTAGTACTGCGCCCCTGGAGCGGTAGTACCGCGTGTCGCGGGCTGAACTTGTGGATAACGGTTGGATTTTTCCCATGACTATATAAGGGGCGTCTTCTACCTCTAGTTGACTACCTCTTCTACCTCTAAGCTCCATTGTTGCTCCAAGCTCCATTTTCGCTCGATCTCTCTCCCTAGCCAATCAAACTTGTTGATTTGCTCGGGATTGGGTGACAAGGGCCCGATCTACACTTCCACCACATGATATTTGATTCCCCCCACTTATCCCTTGCGGATCTTGTTACTCTTGTGTGTTGAGCACCCTAGACGGTTGAGGTCACCTCGAAGCCATACTCCATTGTGGTGAAGCTTCGCGGTATTGTTGGGAGCCTCCAAGTGTTGTGGAGATAGCCCCAATCTTGTTTGTAAAGGTCCGGTTGCCGCCTTCAAGGGCTCCAATAGTGGAATCACGGCATCTCACATTGTGTGAGGGCGTGAGGAGATTACGGTGGCCCTAGTGGCTTCTTGGGGAGCATTGTGCCTCCACACCGCTCTAACGGAGACGTACTTCCCCTTAAAAGGAAGGAACTTCGGTAACACATCCTCGTCTCCACCGGCTCCACTCTTGGTTATCTTGTCCCTTTACTTTTGCAAGCTTACTTGTGCTCTATCCATTGCTTGCTTGTGTGCTTATTGTCTTTGCATCATATAGGTTGTCCACGTAGTTGCACATCTAGACAACCTATTTCATTGCAAGGTTTAAATTGTTAAAGAAAAGTCTAAAAAGTGTTAGTTGCCTATTCACCCCCCCTCTAGTCAACCATATCGATCCTTTCACATGCCCTTGCTGTTAGGTTGCCATGCTATGAGATCCTCATAGTGTTCGCTGAAGGAAATATGCCCTAGAGGCAATAATAAAGTTATTATTTATTTCCTCATATCATGATAAATGTTTACTATTCATGCTAGAATTGTATTAACCGGAAACATGATACATGTGTGAATACATAGACAAACATATAGTCACTACTATGCCTCTACTTGACTAGCTCATTAATCAAAGATGGTTATGTTTCCTAACCTTAGACATGTGTTGTCATTTGATTAATGGGATCACATCATTAGAAGAATGATGTGATTGACATGACCCATTCCGTTAGCCTAGCACTTGATCGTTTAGTATACTGCTATTGCTTTCTTCATGACTTATACATGTTCCTGTAACTATGAGAAATATGCAACTCCCGTTTACCGGAGGAACACTTTGGGTACTACCAAACATCACAACGTAACTGGGTGATTATAAAGGAGTACTACAGGTGTCTCCGAAGGTACATGTTGAGTTGGCGTATTTCGAGATTAGGTTTTGTCACTCCGATTGTCGGAGAGGTATCTCTGGGCCCTCTCGGTAATGCACATCATTATAAGCCTTGCAAGCAATGTGACCAAATGAGTTGGTTACGGGATGATGCATTACGGAACGAGTAAAGAGACTTGCCGGTAACGAGATTGAACTAGGTATTGGATACCGACGATCAAATCTCGGGCAAGTAACATACCGATGACAAAGGGAACAACGTATGTTGTTATGCGGTTTGACCGATAAAGATCTTCGTAGAATATGTAGGAACCAATATGGGCATCCAGGTCCCGCTATTGGTTATTGACCGAGAATGGTTCTAGGTCATGTCTACATAGTTCTCGAACCCGTAGGGTCCGCACGCTTAACGTTACGATGACAGTTTTATTATGAGTTTATAAGTTTTGATGTACCGAAGTTTGTTCGGAGTCCCGGATGTGATCACGGACATGACGAGGAGTCTCGAAATGGTCAAGACATAAATATCGATATATTGGAAGCCTATGTTTGCACATCGGAAAGGTTCCGGGTGAAATCGGGATTTTACCGGAACACCCGGGGGTTACCGGAACCCCCCCGGGGGTTAATGGGCCTTAGTGGGCCATGAGGGAGAAGAGGAGGGCCGGCCAGGGCAGGCCACGCGCCCCCTCCCCCCTAGTCCGAATAGGACAAGGAAGGGGGGGGGGGTGGCGCCCCCCTTTCCTCTTTCCCCTCCCCCCTTTCCTTCTCCACCAAGGCAAGAGGGGGGAGTCCTACTCCCGGTGGGAGTAGGACTCCTCCAGGCGCACCCCAAAGGGGCCGGCCGCACCTCCCCCTCCCTCCTTTATATACGGGGGCAGGGGGGCACCCCAGAACACACAAGTTGATCTACGGATCGTTCCTTAGCCGTGTGCGGTGCCCCCCTCCACCATATTCCACCTCGGTCATATCATCACAGAGTTTAGGCGAAGTCCTGCGCCGGTGGAGCATCATCATCGTCACCACGCCGTCGTGCTGACGGAACTCATCCCCAAAGCTTTGCTGGATCGGAGCCCAGGGATCGTCATCGAGCTGAACGTGTGCTGAACTCGGAGGTGTCGTACGTTCGGTGCTTGGATCGGTCGGATCGTGAAAACGTACGACTACATCAACCGTGTTGTCATAACGCTTCCGCTTACGGTCTACGTGGACGAACACTCTCCCCTCTTGTTGCTATGCCATCACCATGATCTTGCGTGTGCGTAGGAAAATTTTGAAATTACTACGTTCCCCAACATTCGCAGATTGGGATGCTAAGGATCACACGAGCGTCTTCTGAGATAAAAGTTTGCCTCACCAACTGGTCATCCCACTGACCTGAGAGTGGATCGATCAACTCAACGAGCTCGGTACCTTGTCAAGATGGATTGAGTTTGCCCATAAATTTAACATTGTCTTCTTATATCTACTTGGCTCCCCTACATGTATTAAGATTGTACCAGAACTAAATTACTTATGTCACAACTAACTAATAAGCATACAGTTCAGTTATGTACAAATGATTCAGAACAAACTTGTGGAGAATAAATTACAGAAATAAGGTTTTGCTTGATGTTTCTTAAATAAATAAAAATTATGGGTCTCTTTTCAAAACTATATTTTTTTATTAGTAGATGGCCAAGAAGGCGACTCAACTTACAAATCGTGATCCAGAAACCAAAATAATAGTAAGAACACAAGCAAAATAGAGAATTTAAGCAAAGTATTTCCAATGTAATCCTCCATATAGCATCTTTAAATAAAGCAAGGCATCCATCATAGCAAACCGTACCATTGAAGATTACAGTTTTTTTACAACTTCCATATTACAAGCAGAGTGCAACTCCGTCTCCAAATTGTTGAAAAGGGGGCTAAATAGTTATTTGCTCTAATTCGAAACTCGGGTTCTGTCGTGGAATTGTCACGGAAGATGTCCTAGTGAAAGGACTTAGTCGTGGAGCCATCGCAACTAGGAAGCTTGAAGGGGTTAATCGGGATAAAGGACACGAGGTTTATACTGGTTCGGCCCCTTACGGTGAAGGTAAAAGCCTACCGTCCAGTTTTGAGTGGGATTGCTTATGTCTCGATAACCAGGGAGCGAATCGCTGACCTAGCTCTCTAGTTGATGTTACTTGCCCCAAGCCGCCGCCGGATTGTCCCTTTATATATAGAGGCTGACACCCAGCGGCTCTACAGAGTCCCGGTCGGCTCATAAACAGTGTCCGGCTCGGTCTCTTGATATTTCTTATCTTACAATACAAGTCACGCATACATGGCGGTTTATCACTACAGGCCTTAAGTCGCCTCTGGGCCATGGGCCTTAAACTAAACCGCCATCCATAACCTGGGTCTTGGGCTTCAAGAATATTTGCAAGTATGACCCGGCCCCTCCTGAGCGGGTCATACCAATAGCTATATCCCCAACATTAGGCGCCAGATTGATTTGAACTGGTTTCATGTCAATCTTTGACACTTAAGGAAAAAGTCTTCTGCCTTTATGAAATTTTTGTAACCCGCCATGACGTCATCTTCTGGATTTGTGGTAACCCGCCATGATGTCATCTGTCATAAAAGCGCGTTTTATCCAATGTATCCCAATGGATCTTTTTCTTGATAACCATCCCGAAAATCGAGGCGTCTTTTTAGTTGGATAACTCATGTTTTTGGCCTCCTCGTTTTTCGTGCTCTTTTGTGGCCCTTCCTTATAAATAGACCCGACTAGGTCTTCTTTCATTCTTCCTATTCCGCATCTTCTTCCTCTTGCCCCCATCTATCACTGGAGCTCCACCACCATCGCCACAGCGCACCTCGTCTTCGTCGAGCTTGGCCGCTGCATCGACCTGACCTTGATCAGAGAATGGCAGCATCCCTCCTCCGCAGATCTTCCACAGTAAGTGTTTCCCCTTTCCGCGCCGTAGATCTGTGCTAGGGCTAGCATGTTCTTCAGTACCACGCGCAGTTCATCTGAGTTCTTGTGTTCCACCTGCTATGGCTTCTTTCGATCCAAAAACCCTATAGATCTTATGCGGTACGTATTCCGCATCCATTTTGGGTACCAGTAGATCTCCTTTCCATGTAAGAAAACCCCATTATAGCACATGAACTCCTCTACGCCCTGTTTTAGGTCTAGTAAATTTTCTTTTCTGAACATCTGTTTGATCCAAAATAACAGCTGCAAATTGTGAAACCTGTTTGTACAACACTTAGGCAAAATCTGCACTTGTTAGATTTATCTAGTCATGGCGACTCTGGACGCCGGTTTGAAGGGAGCAATGCTCAATTAATAATTTGAACCACCCTCGGCGATTTAAATAGTCTTGACGGCTTATAGAGCTTATAGCGGCTTAACTAACTAGGACATAATTATCCTTATACCATTAGGCCCCTTCGTAAGCCGCCATTTTGAATATGCACAGTAATTTTTGTCCTGCCCAGCTTAAATTTGAACCGGCACTTTTACTTTGTCTTAGGCTTTCAATCAAAATGGCACCCAAGGCACCTACCTCCTGCAACTGGGTTAAATCCATTGTCACTGACATCACCTTGGATGACTTTGTGAAGACCGGCTATCTGCCGAAAAAATAAGTCATGCCTTATCGTGCTCCTAACCAGGATGAAGAATTTTCTCAACCCAAAGACGGAGAGGTTGTTGTTTTCACAGATCATATGAACCGGGGATTTACTCCTCCCGACACAAAATTCTTCAGGGATGTGCTGAATTTCTTTGATCTTCACCCACAAGACATTGGACCCAATTCCGTGTCTAATATCTGCAACTTCCAAGTATTCAGGGAAGTATACCTGGTGAAGAACCCAATTTGCTGCTTTTCAGAGAACTATTCTATTTGAACCGCCAGGCTGAATGTACCAGCGGCCAGAGCTTAGAACTTGGCGGAGTCTCGATCCAGCGCCGCAGGGATGTGATATTTCCTTACGCTAACCCGCCAAGCCACCCCAAAGATTGGAATATGACATGGTTTTACTGAAAAGATACCTCTCCGGCTGATGAAAACCCTATGCCCGGCTTTTGTGCCCTTCGTCTTGAGACCAACCATCCTCTGCCTGACAAGATTACAGCCACAGAACGTAAATCACTTTCTCCTACTTTGGCCAAGATCAAGGCTCTGCTCGGGAACGGGCTGACAGGCATTGACTTGGTCCGGGTTTGGCTCGCCTGGCGGGTTATTCCGTTGAGCCGCTGCACCAGCTTGATGTGCGAATACACTGGCGCCAAGAATGATCCTCTGCGTCACAACCCTGACGACTTACCTGACTATGTCATTGATGACATGGCCAAGTCTCTTCTGAATGAGAGTCTGGCGGATTGCGGCAAGGTGGGCCTAGCCCCCTTCTGCAAAGCTAACCCGGATCCAAAGGTAAACCGCCCATATGAAATGACTACCTTAATTTCTTAATGTTTCACCCATACTCATGCTTACGCTAATCTTTGCAGGCGGGTGATAAATTTTGGAAAGTTAAATATGATCATGAAGCTGCCAAGAAAGCTAGAAAAGAAAAGGAAGCCGCCAGGAAAGAAGCTGTCAAAAGGAAGGGCAAGAAAGCCATCGTTTCTGACCTGCTTCGGCTAGCGGACTCTTCTGAGTTGGAGGTAGCCCTTGATTCCCTTGGCTCATTTTTTAACCATCTTATTGACACTGATTATCAGCAGGAGGACACAGGAGCAAGCCGTAACAAGGCTGATGAGGTAACTATCCTTTCCTCCGACTCCGAGCCTTTGCCAAGATGGAAAATCCGCAGAGTGACCCGTAAAGTAAGGTTTTCTCATCCTTTAGCTCATCATGATCCTCAATTTCTTTTGAAGCGGCAAATTCATGAGAGCCGGAGGCAGACCCGGACCATCAAGGACGCGGAGCTCTCCTCCGGCTTACCAAACACTCCAAGGAAGCGCCAGAATGAGGTCACTTCTATTTTAAATAGATTTTACCCCTTGGTGGGTCGATTTCGTCAACCACTCAATTCTTCTGGCTTGGATTATCACGATACTTCCCCTTCCTCCGGCGAGTCACTACAGTCCAACCTGTCGGCTTTCAAGACTGCACCAGGGTATGATGACCCACTCATCTTGCATTTATTTTAGTCCCTTGCATCTGTATTAACCTTTATTTTGACGCAGTGGTCAAGCCAAACCCATCAAACGGGTTAGGGAAAATAAACCAGCTGAAGATACAGTTGCGACTGAGCCGGTTCTTGAAACAGCCATGCCGGACTCGACCACTCATGAGCCGCCATCTGAGCCAGCTCAAGACTTACCAACTCCTGCTACTGACCTGCCCACTGATCAAGCTGCCAACGAGTCAGAGAATCCAAAGGTTCCTAGCCCGGTCCGGACTAATGACCCTTCAAATGCTGATGTAGAGATCACCAGAACCGGCTATGTTGAGCCGGGAAGGCCGACTGTACTGGCCAAGTGCCCCACCAAGGAAGAACTTCTGGACCAGCGTCGGGTCAAGATGGATGTTGCCAACTATGCTCATATGAGTATCGGAGACATCTTTTCTGGCTATATGAGCCAAGTGCACAGCAGCCGGAACCTCGAGAGATTGATATGGTGAAGCAGATGCACCAAAAATTCGAGGTATAACCCATCCTCTTTTGTTCATTAATCTTTACTATGCTAGCCCCCAAGTCTACCGCTTATGATGCGTGTGCTGTAGACTATGAAACAAACTTAGCAACATAAATGAAAAAACCATATAAAAGTTCCGGCTTACCATGTAGTCCCCAAGGGGCGGCTTAACCAAGATGGCTGAGCCGGTCCTTATATAAAAAATTCTGATGGGTCCTTGAACAGATGCATTAGCCCCCAAGTGCCAAGTATTATTGCTTGCAAAATGCTTGGGACTTACTCTTATAAATTGCCATCTTATGAACCGCCATTGAAAATAGAACTCTTTGATAACATTAGCCCCCAAGTGCCAAGTGTTGTTGCTGGCAAAATGCTTGGGACTTTTAATATTGCATAAACAGTTGGATTGATTTTGACTCTGCACTTGTATAGGCCACCACGAGCCAACTCGAATCCAAGGTGACTAATCTGAAGAGCCGCCTTGAGACCCAAGAGACGGAAATTGAAAAGGCTGACACCAAGTTCAAATTCAGCGTTTCTGGACAAGAAAAACTGAAGAAAGAATTTGAAGCTGAAAAGAAAGCCTGGGCTGATGAAAAGATCGCACTGATTAACCGAGTTGAAAAAGCAGAGGCGGCTCTGGAAGAAGTCACCGGTGAATTAGCCAGTTTAAAGCGCCATGTCTCTCAAATGGTCTCAGCCATCTTTGGTAAGTCGCCCTGCAAGTGTTTAGATATCTAAGCCTTTCAATTGACCATAAGACTAGAATTAACTCATCTAATCATGTTTATGCATGCCCTAGAAGCTCAAACTTGAACCAAGACATGCTAATCAAACTGAAGGCAGTGTACACTTTGGTGGAACAATTGTACACCGGGTCTCAACGTGCATTAGCCACGGTGGCTCTGTCTAATGAAGTGCCAACCCTCCTGGTAGAGATCTTGAAGAAGCTTTCCGTTCTCCCTCAACGGTTCAATGAACTGAGGCGGTCAGCTGCAAGAGCCGGAGCGGTAAACGCTTTAAGCCAGGCCAAGGCTTGGTTACCAGAATTAGACCCGGCTGACATTGCCACCAGCTATCCAAGCCTGAAGGAAGATGACACTTCTTTGGAAGACGCATACTTTCTTGCGTGTGTCAAAGAGATACGCCTCGTGGCTACTCTGATAGCAAATGAAGTGGATCTTACCAAGTACCAGGTGGGTTATGATGAAGAGAACCGGAGAATTCCAACGCCTCACTATGACGTGACCAGTCTGATTCCCCCACTCCGTAAGTACACCTTTGCTACTGAAGTTGACCCGGCCGGCCTTGTTGATGCTGAAGCTGAATTTGAAGCCTTGAACAACATTGACTGGTCATTGTCAACCTTCCAGGAAAGGGAGTGATACGTCTCCAACGTATCTATAATTTTTGATTGCTCCATGCTACTTTATCTACTGTTTTGGACTATATTGGACTTTATTTTCCACTTTTATATTACTTTTGGGACTAACCTATTAACCGGAGGCCCAACCCAGAATTGTTGTTTTTTACCTTTTTCAGTATTTCGAAGAAACAAAATATCAAACTGAGTCCAAACGGAATGAAACCTTCAGGGTCGTGATTTTCCAACCGAACGTGATCCAGGAGACTTGGACCCTACTCCAAGCAGTGCCTGAGGAGGTCACGAGGGTGGAGGGTGCGCCCCCTACCTCGTGGGCCCCTCAGAGCTCCACCGACGTACTCCTTCCTCCTATATATACCTACGTATCCCCGAACGATTAGAACAGCAGCCAAAAACCTAGTTCCACCGCCGCAACCTTCTGTATCCACGAGATCCCATCTTGGGGCCTGTTCCGGAGCTCCGCCGGAGGGGGCATCCACCACGGAGGGCTTATACATCATCACCATAGCCCCTCCGATGAAGTGTGAGTAGTTTACTTCAAACCTTCGGGTCCATAGCTAGTAGCTAGATGGCTTCTTCTCTCTTTTTGGATCTCAATACAATGTTCTCCCCCTCTCTCGTGGAGATCTATTCGATGTAATCTTCTTTTTGCGGTGTGTTTGTTGAGACCGATGAATTGTGGGTTTATGATCCAGTATTATCTATGGAAAATATTTGATTCTTCTCTGAATTCTTTTATGTATGATTGAGTTATATTTGCAAGTCTTTTCGAATTATCCGTTTGGTTTGGCCAACTAGATTGGTAGTTATTGCAATGGGAGAAGTGCTTAGCTTTGGGTTCAATCTTGCGGTGCCCTTACCTAGTGACAGAAAGGGTTGCAAGGCACGTATTGTATTGTTGCCATCGAGGATAACAAGATGGGTTTTTTATCATATTGCATGAATTTATCCCTTTACATCATGTCATCTTGCTTAAGGCGTTACTCTGTTTTTACTTAATACTCTAGATGCATGCTGGATAGCGGTCGATGAGTGGAGTAATAGTAGTAGATGCAGAATCGTTTCGATCTACTTGTTTTGGACGTGATGCCTATATACATGATCATTGCCTAGATATACTCATAACTATGCTCAATTCTGTCAATTGCTCAACAGTAATTTGTTCACCCACCGTAGAATACTTATGCTCTTGAGAGAAGCCATTAGTGAAACCTATGGCCCCCGGGTCTATTCTCATCATATCAATCTATATCACTTTATTTACTTGCTTTGTTTTAATTTGCTTTTTTACTTTTTACTTTGCATCTATCTATCAAAAATACCAAAAATATTATCTCTATCAGATCTCACTCTCGTAAGTGACCGTGAAGGGATTGACAACCCCTAAGCGTTGGTTGCGAGTTGCTATCGTTTTGTGTAGGTACGAGGGACTTGTGCGTGGTCTCCTGCTGGATTGATACCTTGGTTCTCAAAAACTAAGGGAAATACTTACGCTACTTTACTGCATCATCCTCTCCTCTTCGGGGAAATCCAACGCAGTGCTCAAGAGGTAGCGGGGAGCAGAGCGAAGGCGCGGAGAGGGCTAACCCGGACGCTTCAGGCCAATCATGAAGGTGAACCTGCAGTGGCGGCTCATACCTGGGATGTACTTTAAAAACAATGTTAATTATTTGGACTCAGGGAGTCCTGTAATAGGATAGAAATAACTTTATTTTGGTCGTGCCATCGTGCACGTTTTATTGCTTGACGCCATTAAACCGCCGTGTTGTATCCATCCGTGTTACTTTTCATCTGCTTACCGTATGCTTGATCAGACTTTGCAAACTGTCTTGCATGTGAAAACAGACTGCAAAATCCCTTGACAGCTTAACACCAGGCGGGTCAAAAGGATTTAAAAAGAATCATAGATTAGCTTGTTGTAAAAAACACAACTATGATCCTATGCTTATGACTTCTTAGATTTGCACCGCCGGTTTATATGACCCGGTCGGTAAGGGTGATAACCCAGACTTTGGATACCCTAAATTTCAAAGGTATAATGATGCTTATGTATCGGCGACTAATCAGTCGATATTAAGCCGGGTCAAAAGCAACCATACTTAAACTTGTAAGCCTTAGAAAAAGTCTCAAGTCAAATAAAGGGTGTTTCCAAAGAAAACTTTAAACTGAAATAGAATAAAAAAATTCAAGGCTGCTGATTCGAATACGATCAGTAAACCGTTCCAGAGGGGTTTAAGCTAGGATTCGAATACGATCATGTAGCCCCCAATGGCTTTGGCGTTGCGCCGATCAAGAGGGTACCAACAACTATGTTCTCTTTGGTTCGAATACGACCTATGTTTGAACAGGAAGCCCCCTAATGACCTTGAGAGTTTTTTAACGACTCTGATTCGAATACGATCAAAGTCGGTTCACAAAAGGGGTTAAGCTATGATTCGAATACAATCAAGAAGCCCCCTAGTGAGCTCAGCAGTGTGCTAATCAAAAGGGTACCGACAGCTGTGTTCTCTTTGGTTCGAATATGACCTATGTTTGAACAGGAAGCCCCCTAGTGGTCATAATTTAATTTAACGGCTAGATTCGAATATGATCATAAGCTGGATCAAACGGGTTAAGACGGATCAAATGTGATCAGCCCCCAAGTGATCACGTGAGAAAATAATGACAAATTTACCTTGGGGGAAGGAAAAAAAGGACAGAGGTCCTGCTTTATTATTTATCATAATATATACATTGGCAAAATATGTACATCAGGAGAGCCTATGGCTCAAGTGTAGTAGGGCCGAAAATGAGTGATATTCCACGGCCGGCGGGTCTCTTCCTCCGACTTACGTGAGTCTTTGCACTCTCGAACATCGATAAGGTAATATGACCTGTTGTTCAAGTTCTTGCTGACCACAAAGGGCCCTTCCCAAGGTGGGGATAGCTTGTGCGCATCAGTTTGTTCCTGGATGAGCCGGAGCACCAAATCACCTTCCTGAAAGGCTCTGGACTTAACCCGGCAGCTGTGATATCGATGCAAGTCTTGCTGGTAAATCGCCGAGCGAGCTGCTGCCAAGTCTCGTTGTTCATCTAACAGGTCCAGAGCATCCTGACGCGCCTGTTCATTGTCCGCTTCAACATAAGCTGCCACGCGAGGCGAGTCATGACAGATGTCGCTAGGGAGAACTGCCTCAGCTCCATAGACCATGAAGAAAGGTGTATAACCCGTAGATCTGTTAGGAGTAGTGTTAATGCTCCATAACACAGAGGGTAACTCCTCAACCCAGCAACCCGGCATCCGCTGCAAAAGGGACCAAAAGCCGGGGCTTGATGCCTTTCAAGATCTCCTGATTGGCTCTCTCGGCTTGACCGTTGGATTGGGGGTGAGCCACTAATGAAACATCATGCCGAATATGCTCCCGTTGACAAAATTCTTCCATGGTGCCTTTAGACAAATTAGTGCCATTGTCAGTTATAATGCTGTGTGGAAAGCCGAAGCGAAATATCACCTTCTTCATGAATTGAACTGCCGTAGCTGCATCACACTTACTGACTGGCTCTGTCTCAACCCACTTTGTAAATTTATCAACCGCCACTAAGAGGTGGGTCTTTTTATCTTTGGACCTTTTAAAAGGCCCAACCATGTCAAGCCCCCAGACTGCGAATGGCCATGTAATTGGAATCATCCTCAATTCTTGAGCCGGCACATGATCCCGTCTTGAGAACTTCTGACAACCATCACATTTACTGACCAAGTCCTCTGCATCAGCATGACCCGTCCGCCAATAGAATCCAAGATGGAAAGCCTTAGCCACGAGGGATTTTGACCCGGCGTGGTGACCACAATCCCCTTCATGAATCTCACGAAGAATTTCTTGGCCTTCTTCAGGAGAGACGCAATGCTGAAACGCCCCTGTAACACTGCGATGATGCAACTCGCCATTGACAATCGTCATAGACTTAGACCGCCGGATTATCTACCTGGCCAAGGTTTCATCCTTAGGCAACTCACCCCAAGTCATATAAGCCAGGTATGGCACCGTCCAATCTGGAATGACATGAAGAGCCGCCACCAATTGCGCTTCTGGGTCAGGAACAACCAAGTCTTCCTCTGTGGGTAGCTTGACAAAAGGGTTATGCAGAATATCCAAGAAAGTATTAGGCGGCACCGGCTTACGCTGAGATCCCAGCCGGCTTAAAGCATCAGCCGCCTCGTTCTTTCTGCGGTCAATGTGCTCCACCTGATAACCCTTAAACTGTCTCGCAATTGCATCGACTTCACGGTGATAAGCCGCCATGAGAGGATCCTTAGAATCCCACTTGCCTGATACGTGCTGAGCCACCAGATCTGAGTCGCTGAAGCACCTTACCCGGCTTAAGCTCATCTCCTTATCCATCCGGAGACCATGGAGTAAGGCTTCATACTCAGCTGCATTCTTAGTACAGGGAAACATTAACGGGAGCACATAACAAAATTTGTCACCTCGAGGGGAAGCCAAAACAACTCCAGCCCCCGATCCCTCCAATTGCCTGGACCCGTCAAAATGTATTGTCCAATACGTGTTGTCCGACTTTTCTTCAGGCATCTGCAGCTCTGTCCAATTGTTGATGAAGTCCACTAGTGCTTGAGATTTAATAGCTGTGCGTGGCACATACTTTAGGCCATGAGGCCCAAGCTCAATGGCCCATTTGGCGACTCGTCCTGTGGCCTCTCTGTTTTGAATGATATCCCCCAAAGGAGCAGAATTAACCACAGTGATGGGGTGGCCCAAGAAGTATTGCTTAAGCTTCTGGCTTGCCATGAACACCCCATAAACGAGTTTCTGCCAATGCGGATATTGTTGCTTGGACTCAATAAGCACCTCACTGATGTAGTAAACCGGCCGTTGAACTGGGTGTTCCTTGCCAGCCTCCTTGCGCTCCACTACGATGGCCACGCTGACGGCACACGTGTTAGCAGCCACATATAATAATAAGGGCTCCTTATCAATGGGAGCAACAAGAACTGGCGGCTTAGCCAGCTGTCTCTTCAGATCTTCAAAAGCAGCGTTGGCAGCATCACTCCAGGTGAAGTTATCTGTCTTCTTCATCATTTGATACAGTGGTATGGCCTTCTCACCTAACCGGCTTATGAACCGGTTTAGAGCAGCGACACGACCCGCCAAACGCTAAACGTCATTGATACACGCTGGTTTGGCCAGAGAGGTGATGGCCTTGATCTTCTCTGGGTTAGCCTCGATGCCCCTGTTAGAAACCAAAAAACCCAAAAGCTTGCCTGCAGGCACACCAAAAACACACTTGGCCGGGTTAAGCATCATCTTGTAAACCCGAAGATTGTCAAAGGTTTCCTTAAGATCATCAATCAAGGTCTCCTTCTCTCTGGATTTCACCACTATGTCATCCACATAAGCATGAACATTGCGCCCAATTTGATTATGAAGACAATTTTGTACACATCGATGGTAAGTCGCCTGGGCACTCTTGAGCCCAAAAGGCATTGATACATAGCAGAAGGCTCCAAACAGAGTAATGAACGCCGTCTTCTCCTGGTCCTTAACTGCCATCTTGATCTGATGATAACCAAAGTAAGCGTCCAAAAAACTCAAACATTCACAACCCGCCGTAGCATCAATGATTTGATCAATACGAGGGAGAGCAAAAGGATCAGCTTGACAAGCCTTGTTTAAGTCCGTGTAATCCACACACATATGCCAAGTGCCATTTTTCTTAAGCACAAGCACCGGGTTAGCCAACCACTCTGGATGAAACACTTCGATGATGAACCCAGCTGCTTGATTTCTACTACACAACCTTCTTCTTGTAGACGTTGTTGGGCCTGCAAGTGCATAGGTTTGTAGGACGGTAGCAAATTTCCCTCAAGTGGATGACCTAAGGTTTATCAATCCGTGGGAGGCGTAGGATGAAGATGGTCTCTCTCAAACAACCCTGCAACCAAATAACAAAGAGTCTCTTGTGTCCCCAACACACCCAATACAATGGTAAATTGTATAGGTGCACTAGTTCGGCGAAGAGATGGTGATACAAGTGCAATATGGATAGTAGATAAAGGTTTTTGTTATCTGAAATAATAAAAACAGCAAGGTAACTCATGATAAAAGTGAGCGTAAACGGTATTGCAATGATAGGAAACAAGGCATAGGGTTCATACTTTCACTAGTGCAAGTTCTCTCAACAATAATAACATAGATAGATCATATAACAATCCCTCAACATGCAACAAAGAGTCACTCCAAAGCCACTAATAACGGAGAACAAACGTAGAGATTATGGTAGGGTACGAAACCACCTCAAAGTTATTCTTTTGGATCAATCTATAAAAGAGTTCGTACTAGAATAACACCTTAAGACACAAATCAACCAAAACCCTAATGTCACCTAGATACTCCATTGTCACCTCAAGTATCCGTGGGCATGATTATACGATATGCATCACACAATCTTAGATTCATCCAACCAACGCAAAGTACTTCAAAGAGTGCCCCAAAGTTTCTACCGGAGAGTCAAGAAAACGTGTGCCAACCCCTATGCATAGGTTCATGGGTGAAACCCGCAAGTTGCTCACCAAAACATACATCAGGTGACACGTGATATCCCAATGTCACCACAGATAAACACGACAAGACATACATCAAGTGTTCTCAAATAAAGACTCAATCCGATAAGATAACTTCAAGAGGGAAACTCAATTCATCACAAGAGAGTAGAGGGGGAGAAACATCATAAGATCCAACTATAATAACAAAGCTCGCGATACATCAAGATCGTGCCATAGAGAGAACACGAGAGAGAGAGATCAAACACATAGCTACTGGTACATACCCTTAGCCCCGAGGGTGAACTACTCCCTCCTCGTCATGGATAGCGCTGAGATGATGAAGATGGCCACCGGTGATGGGTTCCCCCTCCAGCAGGGTGCCGGAACGGGCTCTCGAGAGGTTTTTGGTGGCTACAGAGGCTTGCGGCGGCGGAACTCCCGATCTATCTTGATATTCGATGGTTTTAGGGTACGTAGGGTTATATAGGCGAAAGAAGTCGGTCGGGGGGGGGGGTGCTCGAGGGGTCCACAAGACAGGGGGGCGCACCCAGTAGGGGGGCGCCCTCCTATATCGTGGAGTCCTCGAGGATCTTCTGACATGAACTCCAAGTCTCCAGGATCATATTCTTCCCAAAAATAACGCTGCCAAAGGTTTCATTCCGTTTGGACTCTGTTTGATATTCCTTTTCTTCGAAATACTGAAACAGGCAATAAAACAGCAATATGGGATGGGCCTCCGGTTAATAGGTTAGTCCCAAAAATGATATAAATATGTAAAATAAAGCCCATAAACATCCGAAAGGGGTAATATAATAACATGGAACAATAAAAAATTATAGATACGTTGGAGACATATCAAGCATCCCCAAGCTTAATTCCTGCTCGTCCTCGAGTAGGTAAATGATAAAAACAGAATTTTTGATGTGGAATGCTACCTAGCATAATTCTCAATGTAATTTTCTTTATTGTGGCATGAATGTTCAGATCCAAATGATTCAAAATAAAAGTTCATATTGATAAAAGAAATAGTAACACTTCAAACATACTAATCAAAGTAATCATGTCTTCTCAAAATAACATGGCAAAAGAAAGTTCGTCCCTACAAAATCATATAGTTAGGCTATGCTTCATTTTCGTCACACAAAGATGTTCCCAACTTCTATACCCCCGATGACAAGCCAAACAATTGTTTCATACTTAAATAATCTCAAACTTTTTCAATCTTCACGCAATACATGAGCGTGAGCCATAGATATAGCACTATGGGTGGAATAGAATATGATGATGGGGATTGTGTGGAGAAGACAAAAAAAGAGAAAGTCTCACATTGACGAGGATAATCAACGGGCTATGGAGATGCCCATCACGATGTCAACATGAGGAGTAGGGATTGCCATGCAACGGATGCACTAGAGCTATAAATGAATGCTCAACAAAAGAAAACTAGTGGGTGTGCATCCAACTTGCTTGCTCACGAAGACCTAGGGCATTTGAGGAAGCCCATCGTAGGAATATACAAGCCAAGTTCTATATTGAAAAATTCCCACTAGTATGAAAAAGACAACTTATGAGACTCACTATATGAAAAACATGGTGCTACTTTGAAGCACAATATATGAGACTCACTACATGAAGAACAAGGTGCTACTTTGAAGCACAAGTGTGGAAAAAGAGATAGTAACATTACCCTTTTTATTTTTCTTTTTTTTTTCTTTTTTTCTTTTTCTTTTTTTTTCTTTTGGGCCTTTCTTTTTTTTCTTTTTGGCCTTTCATCTTTTTTTTCTTTTTTCTTTTTTTTTCTTTGGGCAATGCTCTAATAATGATGATCATCACACTTCTATTGATTACAACAAAAGAATTACAACTCGAAACTAGAACAAGATATGACTCTATATGAATGCCTCCGGCGGTGTACCGGGATAGTGCAATGAATCAAGAGTGACATGTATGAAAATTAATGCATGGTGGCTTTGCCACAAATACGATGTCAACTACATGATCATGCAATGGCAATATGACAAAAGTAAAGTGTGTCATGATGATGATAAATGGAACGTTGGAAAGTTGCATGGCAATATATCTCGGAATGGCTATGGAAATGTCATAATAGGTAGGTATGGTGGCTGTTTTGAGGAAGATATAAGGAGGTTTATGTGTGATAGAGCGTATCATATCACGGGATTTGGATGCACCGGCGAAGTTTGCACCAACTCTCAAGGTGAGAAAGGGCAATGCACGGTAGAGAAGAGGCTAGCAATGGTGGGAAGGTAAAAGTGCGTATAATTCATGGACTCACCATTAGTCAAAAGAACTCATATACTTATTGCAAAAATTTAGAAGTCATCAAAAATCAAGTACTACGCGCATGCTCCTAGGGGGATAGATTGGTAGGAAAAGACCATCGCTTGTCCCCGACCGCCACTCATAAGGATGCACAAGCCAGATACACTTCATGTTTCAAATTTGTTAGACAACTTTGACCATACGTGCATGCTACGGGACTTGCTAACTTCAACACAAGAATTCTTTAAATTCATAATCACCCAACTAGCATGACTTTAATATCACTACCTCCATATCTCAAAACAATTATCAAGTATCAAATTGATCATAGCATCCAATTCACTTCCTATGATAGTTTTTATTATACCCAACTTGGATGCCTACCATTCTAGGACCAACTTTGTAACCATAGCAAAGACCATGCTGTTCTAAAAGACTCTCAAAAATATATAAGTGAAGCATGAGAGACTAGCAATTTCTACAAAAATAAGCCACCGCCGTGCTCTAAAAGATATAAGTGATGCACTAGAGAAAATGACAAACTACTCCGAACGATATAAGTGAAGATCAATGAGTAGTCGAATAATTGTGCAACTATGTGAAGACTCTCTAACATTTATAATTTCAGATCTTGGTATTGTATTCAATCAGCAAGCAAAACAAAATAAAATGACATTGCAAGGATAGCACAACTCATGTGAAGAAGCAAAAACTTAGGCTCAACCGATACTAATCGATAGTTGTTGAAGAAGAAAGGTGGGATGCCTACGGGGCATCCCCAAGATTAGATGCTTGAGACTTCTTGAAATATTATCTTGGGGTGCCTTGGGAATCCCCAAGCTTGAATTTTGTGTCTCCGTAATTCCTCTCATATCATGGTTTCTCTATTTCTCAAAAGTGTCATCCACAACAAACTCAACAAGAACTCGTGAGATAGGTTAGTATAAACCAATGCAAAATGTTATCATTTTCTACTGTAACAAATCACTAAAATTATTATTCCACATTGCATACTAAATGCCTCTGGATATTTAATACTCCTATCCTCAAATAGAATCATTAAACAAGCAAACATATGCAAACATAACAACAATCTGCCAAAACAGTATAGTCTGTAAAGAATGCAAGAGTATCAATACCTCCCTAACTCCAAAAAATTATGAGAGAACTTTCCACTGTAGTAAATTTATCAGAGCTCATTATGAAAAAAGTTTTAACATTATATCATGCTCTGACTTTTCTAGGGAATTTTTGCAACAGCGGTAAACTTTCTGTTTTCAAACAGCAACATGTATACTAGCAAAATAAGCATGGCAAAGGCTATCCTTGACATTTTTATTGAAAATAAAGATGCAAAACGCTATTCTAAATAACAGCAAGCAAATACTACCAAAAGAAAATGACACTCCAAGCAAAACACATATCATGTGGTGAATAAAAATATAGCTCCAAGTAAAGTTACCGATGAACGAAAGACGAAAGAGGGGATGTCATCCGGGGCATCCCCAAACTTAGGCTCTTGGTTGTACTTGAATATTACATTGGGGTGCCTTGGGCATCCCCAATCTTAGGCTCTTGCCACTCCTTATTCCATAGTCCATCGAATCCTTACCCAAAACTTGAAAACTCCACAACACAAAACTCAACAAAAACTCATAAGCTCCGTTAGTATAAGAAAATAAAACCGCCACTTAGGTACTGTAATGAACTCATTCTAAATTCATATTGGTGTAATATCTACTGTATTCCAACTTATCTATGGTTCATACACTCCGATACTACTCATAGATTCATCGAAATAAGCAAACAACACATAGAAAACAGAATCTGTCAAAAATAGAATAGTCTGTAGTAATCTATATCATACGTATACTTCTGGAACTCCAAAAATCCTACCAAATTATGAAGACCTAAGAAATGTGTGTACCAATCCAGAGCAAAAAGAATCAGATCAGAACCACGTTTCTGTGAATTAACAAAACTAATTTACTGGGTGCAAAAGTTTCTGATTTTCAGCAGGGTCAACACAACTATCACCGTAAGCTATCTTAAAGGTCTTAGTTGGCACTTTACTGAAACAAAAGCTATAAAACATGATTACTACAGTAGCATAATAATGTGTCAACACAAAAATAGTAAGGGTAAATATTGGGTTGTCTCCCAACAAGGGCTTTTCTTTAATGCCTTTCTAGCTAGGCACGATGATGACAATGATGCTCACATAAAAGATAAGAATTGAAACATAATAGGAGCATCATGAAGCATATGACTAGCACATTTAAGTCTAACCCACTTACTATGCATAGGGATTTTGTGAGCAAACAACTTATGAGAACAATAATTAACTAGCATAGGAAGGCAAAACAAACATAGCTTCAAGATTTTCAACACATAGGGAGGAAACTTGACATTATTGCAATTCCTACAAGCATATGTTCCTCCCTCATAATAATTTTCAGTAGCATCATGAATGAATTCAACAATATAACCAGCACCTAAAGAATTCTTTTCATGATCTACAAGCATAGAAAATTTACTACTCTCCACATAAGCAAAATTGTTCTCATGAATAATAGTGGGAGCAAACTCAACAGAATAATTATCATGTGAGGCATAATCCAACTGAAAACTAAAATCATGATGAAAAGTTTCATGGTTATCATTATTCCTAATAGCATACAAGTCATCACAATAATCATCATAGATAGCAACTTTGTTCTCATAATCAATTGGAACCTCTTCCGAAATAGTGGAATCATCACTAAATAAAGATGACACTCTTCCAAATCCACTTTCATGTTCATCACAATAAGATTCAACATCCTCCAAAATAGTGGGATCACTACTTCTTAAAGTTGACACTCTTCCAAACCCACTTTCATCAATATAATCATCACAAATAGGAGGCATGCTTTCATCAAAATAAATATTCTCATCAAAACTTGGGGGACTAAAAATATCATATTCATCAAACATAGCTTCCCCAAGCTTATGGCTTTGCATATCATTAGCATCATGGATATTCAAGGAATTCATACTAACAACATTGCAATCATGCTCATCATACAAAGATCTAGTGCCAAACATTTTATAGACTTCTTCTTCTAGCACTTGAGCACAATTTTCCTTTCCATCATACTCACGAAAGATATTAAAAAGATGAAGCGTATCAGACAAACTCAAATCCATTTTTTGTAGTTTTCTTTTATAGACTAAACTAGTGATAAAACAAGAAACAAAAAGATTCGATTGCAAGATCTAAAGATATACCTTCAAGCACTCACCTCCCGGCAACGGCGCCAGAAAAGAGCTTGATGTCTACTACACAACCTTCTTCTTGTAGACGTTGTTGGGCCTGCAAGTGCACAGGTTTGTAGGATGGTAGCAAATTTCCCTCGAATGACCTAAGGTTTTATCAATCCGTGGGAGGCGTAGGATGAAGATGGTCTCTCTCAAACAACCCTGCAACCAAATAACAAAGAGTCTCTTGTGTCCCCAACACACCCAATACAATGGTAAATTGTATAGGTGCACTAGTTCGGCGAAGAGATGGTGATACAAGTGCAATATGGATAGTATATAAAGGTTTTTGTAATCTGAAATAATAAAAACAGCAAGGTAACTAATGATAAAAGTGAGCGTAAACGGTATTGCAATGATAGGAAACAAGGCCTAGGGTTCATACTTTCACTAGTGCAAGTTCTCTCAACAATAATAACATAGATAGATAATATAACAATCCCTCAACATGCAACAAAGAGTCACTCCAAAGCCACTAATAGCGGAGAACAAACGTAGAGATTATGGTAGGGTACGAAACCACCTCAAAGTTATTCTTTCGGATCAATCTATAAAAGAGTTCGTACTAGAATAACACCTTAAGACACAAATCAACCAAAACCCTAATGTCACCTAGATACTCCATTGTCACCTCAAGTATCCGTGGGCATGATTATACGATATGCATCACACAATATCAGATTTATCCAACCAACGCAAAGTACTTCAAAGAGTGCCCCAAAGTTTCTACCGGAGAGTCAAGAAAATGTGTGCCAACCCCTATGCATAGGTTCATGGGCGGAACCCGCAAGTTGGTCACCAAAACATACATCAAGTGGCACGTGATATCCCAATGTCACCACAGATAAACATGGCAAGACATACATCAAGTGTTCTAAAATAAAGACTCAATCCGATAAGATAACTTCAAGAGGGAAACTCAATTCATCACAAGAGAGTAGAGGGGGAGAAACATCATAAGATCCAACTATGATAATAAAGCTTGCGATACATCAAGATCGTGCCATAGAGAGAACACGAGAGAGAGAGAGATCAAACACATAGCTACTGGTACATACCCTCAGCCCCGAGGGTGAACTACTCCCTCCTCATCATGGATAGCGCCGGGATGATGAAGATGGCCACCGGTGATGGGTTCCCCCTCCGGCAGGGTGCCGGAACGGGCTCCCGAGAGGTGTTTGGTGGCTACAGAGGCTTGTGGCGGCGGAACTCCCGATCTATCTTGATATTCGATGGTTTTAGGGTACGTAGGGTTATATAGGCGAAAGAAGTCGGTCGGGGGTGCTCGAGGGGTCCACAAGATAGGGGGGGCGCACCCAGTAGGGGGGGGGGCGCCCTCCTATCTCATGGAGTCCTCGAGGATCTTCTGACATGAACTCCAAGTCTCCAGGATCATATTCTTCCCAAAAATAACGCTGCCAAAGGTTTCATTCCGTTTGGACTCCGTTTGATATTCCTTTTCTTCGAAATACTGAAACAGGCAATAAAACAGCAATATGGGATGGGCCTCCGGTTAATAGGTTAGTCCCAAAAATGATATAAATATGTAAAATAAAGCCCATAAACATCCAAAAGGGGTAATATAATAACATGGAACAATAAAAAATTATAGATACGTTGGAGACGTATCACTGCTAAGAGCCGGGCTACCTCCTCACGAATGGCCTTCCGCCTCTCCTCATTAAACCGCCAAAGAAATTGCTTGACCGGCTTAAACTTTGGATCAATATTAAGAGTGTGCTCAGCGAGTTCTCTCGATACACCTGGCATGTCAAAAGGTTTCCATGCGAAGATGTCCCGGTTCTCACGGATGAACTCGATGAGCACGCTTTCCTATTTGGGATCCAAGTTAGCACTGATACTGAACTGTGTATGAGTCGCCCGTAACAAAATCAACAAGCTTAGTATCATCGGCCGACTTAAACTTCATGACTGGCTCATGTTCTGTGGTTGGCTTCTTTAAAGATGTCATATCCGCCGGGTCAACATTGTCCTTGTAGAATTTTAACTCTTCTATCACACAGACCGACTAAGCATAAGCCGCGTCACCTTCTTCACATTCCAAAGCCACCTTCTGGCTCCTGTGCACCGTAATGGTTCACTTATGACCTGACATCTTGAGCTGCAAGTACACATAACACGGCCATGCCATGAATTTGGCATAAGCTGGCCGTCCGAACAGAGCATGATACGGGCTCTTGATCTTGACTACTTCAAACATCAATTTCTTGGCTCTGGAGTCATATTCATCCCCAAAAGCTACCTCCTATTCGATCTTACGACTGGATACGCCGACTTACCGGGTATGACTCCATGGAAGACAGTGTTGGACTGCTTAAGACTCTTATCAGTTAGCCCCATGCGACGAAAGGTCTCATAATAGAGGATATTGATGCTGCTGCCTCCATCCATGAGTACCTTGGTGAATTTATATCCACCCACCTGAGGGGCCACCACCAGGGCTAAGGGTCCCGGATTATCAACTCGGGGAGGGTGATCCTCCCTACTCCATAGGATAGGCTGCTCAGACCATCTCAAGTAACGAGGAACTGCCGGCTCAACAGCATTCACAGCCCTCTTATGAAGCTTCTGGTCTCGTTTACATAAACTGGTGGTAAACACATGATATTGCCCACTATTCAGCTACTTTTGATTGCTCTGGTATCCACCTTGCTGCTGTTGCTGACCGCCCTGGCCAGATTGTTGGTTATACCCACCTTGATTGCCTTGAGAATTTTGAAAATTGGGATTTGACCCACCGCCTGATGACCCACAAGTCTAGGGGATCTATCGTAGTCCTTTCGATAAGTAAGAGTGTTGAACCCAACGAGGAGCAGAAGGAAATGATAAACGGTTTTCAGTAAGGTTTTCCCTGCAAGCACTGAAATAGTAGGTGATAGATAGTTTTGTGATAAGATAAATAGTAACGAGCAATAAGTAAATAAAGTAAATAAAGTGCAGCAAGGTGGCCCAATCCTTTATGTAGCAAAGGATAAGCCTGGACAATTTCTAATAATGAGGAAGGATCTCCCGAGGACACATTGGGAATTATTGCCAAGCTAGTTTTCATCACGTTCATAAGATTCGCGTTCGGTACTTTGATAATTTGATATGTGGGTGGACCGGTACTTGGGTACTGCCCTAACTTGGACAAGCATCCCACTTATGATTAACCCCTATTGCAAGCATCCGCAACTACAATAAGAAGTATTAAGGTAAACCTAACCACATCATTAAACGTATGATCCATATCAACCCCTAACGAAGCAACGCATAAACTAGGGTTTACGCTTCTGTCACTCTAGCAACCCATCATCTACTTATTACTTCCCCATGCCTTCCTCTAGGCCCAAATAATGGTGAAGTGTCATGTAGTCGACGTTCACATAACACCACTAGAGGAAAAGACAACATACATCTCATCAAAATATCGAACGAATACCAAATTCACATGACTACTAATAGCAAGACTTTACCCATGTCCTCAGGAACAAACGTAACTACTCACAAAGCATGTTCATGTTCATAATCAGAGGAGTAATAATATGTATAAAAGATCTGAACATATGATCTTCCACCAAGTAAACCAATTAGCATCAACTACAAGGAGTAATCAACACTACTAGCAACCCACGGGTACCAATTTGTGGTTTTGATACAAGATTGGATACAAGAGATGAACTAGGGTTTTGAGAGGAGATGGTGCTGGTGAAGATGTTGATGGAGATTGACCCCCTCCCTATGAGAGGATCGTTTGTGATGACGTTGGTGATGATTTCCCCCTTCCGGAGGGAAGTGTCCCCGGCAGAACAGCTCTGCCAGAGCCCTAGATTGATTCCGCCAAGGTTCCACCTCGTGGCGGTGGAGTTTCGTCCCGTAAGCTTGCCCACGATTTTTTCCAGGGTAAAAGTGATGATATAGCAGAAGATGGACGCTGGAGGCCCACCAGGGGCCCTAGGAGATAGGGGGCGCGCCCTATAGGGGGGCACCCCCTGTCTCCTGGACAGGGTATGGGCCCCCTGGCCTATTTCTTTCGCTCATAAATTCTTATTAAATCCAAAAAGTTGTTTCGTGGAGTCTCAGGACTTTTGGAGCTGTGTAGAATAGGTTTCCAATGTTTGCTCCTTTTCCAGACAGAATTCCAACTGTCGGCATTCCCCCTCTTCATGGTAAACCCTGTAAAATAAGAGAGAATAGCCATAAGTATTGAGATATAATGTGTAATAACAGTCCATAATGCAATAAATATTGATATAAAAGCATGATGCAAAATGGACGTATCAACTCCCCCAAGCTTAGACCTCGCTTGTCCTCAAGCGGAAGCCGAAATCGAAAAATATGTCCACATGTTTAGAGATAGAGGTGTCGATAAAAATAAAATACGGACATGAGGGCATCATGATCATTCTAATAACAACAACATATATAGATTTTGTCATATGATTTCCTATGCTCAAGTAATAAGCAATTCACAATGTCAAGTATGGTTCGAAAACTTCATTGGGAACTAACAAACTATAATCTCAGTCACTGAAGCAATTGCAGTTTATCGTAACATAAGAAAGAGTCAATAATGGAGCTTTTCAGCAAGCTCACATACTCAACTATCTCATAGTCTCCTATAATTGTTAACACTCACGCAATACTTGTGGTTATAGAGCTTCAGCCGGACACTGAGAAAGATAGGGGCTTATTGTATTGCCTCCCAACGTCTTCACCTTTAGGTGATGTCAACAATAATAGCCCATGCTAACTTATATCCAATTGGATATATATATCATGATCTTTCAAACATGAGGAGCTTGCCAAAAAATAAAATAAAAAAGGGAAATATGAGGATCACATTGACTCAAGCATAAAGTAAAAACATAAAGTAAAAGATAGGCCCTTCGCAGAGGGAAGCAGAGGTTGTTATGTACGTTTAGAGCTGTCCTGTGTACACTTTTTGGGTGCATTTAGAAATGAATATGTTTGTTTGTTTAATAGTAGTATAGATAAGATTAGCGAGACAGACGTAGGGCGTGTAGAGTGGTAACCAAAATTAAATCCATTACTATATTTTCTACTTCCTTTTACCCTCACACAATTAGCAGGGTGGGACTGCACTGGCTTAGTGCCGTGGTACGCGGGTGGTTAGCGATCGGCGCGCAGAATAAGAGCTTTGCACTCTCGCTCAGTTTAGCATCACCGCGGTATAGCCATTGAATCAACCTGGTGTAGTATTCAACTTTCTCTAATTTTCTAACCATGCATGAAGCGTTAACATATCTACTGGAGCTTTTACTTGTTGGAGTATAATGTCCAGTCCTCTCCCGTAGTTAGGATTTTTGGATAAGTTGGCTGGAGCATGTATTCAATATGGTATCCGAGTCAAGAGGTCTTCAGTTCAAAACCCTCCCAACGCAGTATTAAATAAAACGATTTCGTGGCCTACATCGATCGCATTTCTAAGGACTAAAATAGTCTAGACGTGCAGGGGGTGTTGAAATATATTGCCCACCTCCCTCAATCAGTTTGGACTGATGGGTGAACTAGTTAGGTGCATAAGCTTGCAACCAAGAGGTTTACGATTCAAAACCCAGCAAATGCAATAAATAATTGCGGCCTGCCCCCGCTTCTGCTGCCCGTCATATTTTTTTAAGGAGGATGACCCCCGGCCTCTGCATCTGGGAGATGCATGCGGCCATTTTATTGATTATTTTCGGGGACCTTACAAAGTAGAGCAACAATATGTCTGAATTCGCCATCTTGGCAATATCTGCCGCTACTCCTATCCAAATGATGAAGGGGTGCAAGCTGGGCCACATACCCAGACCTCTCACCTTAACCTAACATCTAAAACCGAAGGCCCCGCCTGAGCCATCTGCCAAGTCCGGGGCTCAAACCGGTCCGACGCACTCACATGTGTCGTCTCCGCCATCTTCCACTGGTCCAGTTTGAGAGCAGATTGAGGTGACAACCTTGGCAGGTCCTTCGCCATCGACGCCACCACGACGCCAAACGACCTCCACCTACGCGAGCCTTGGCAGGTCCTCCGCCATTGACGCCACCACGACGCCAGACGATGACCTCCGCCTACGCAAGTCCATCTCCAAGCAACGGACGTAAATCCATGCTAGGATAAGGCCGCACCACCGCCGTCGCCCACCACCCACAAGCGCCACACCAAGCCCAAGGTTCCCAAAGCGGCGCCTTTAAGAAGGGAACGGCGCCGTGAGCGCCGCCGCCGCCCAACAAAGTTAGGGCTTTCGCCCGAGAGACCTAGGGGAAGGTGAAGTGAGGAGATCAGTCCATACCAACGCCTCCAAGGAGGGGAACGACGCCCTTAGGCGTCGCCGTCGGCACGGCCGGTCATGGCCGGTCAGGGATTTTGCCCGAACTAGATCCCCGCCACCAGCAGCGCCTCCTGTACAGAACCGGCGACCAAGAGAAAGCGCGGCCCGACCAGGTTGGACTGCACGCCGAACAGGGGAGGAGGGAAGGCGCCAGATCGCGCGCACCGTCCGCCCCAGAAGCCGCCGCCGGCCGCCAACGAAACACCGGATCCCGCCTCCCGCGCGGCCGGGACACCAGATCCACCGCCCGCGCGGCTGCTAGCCGGCTGTGCCTTGCCAATGAAGCAGCCGCTCCAGATCCGGGATTCCCCACGCAGAAGCAAGGCAATTGAGGCCCCGCCACCACCATCCTTGGCGCCCCAGGCTTGCCCGGCGACTGCCTCAGGCGGCGGCGAGGAAGGGAAGAGGAGGGGGAGCGGCTAGGGTTGGGAGGAGGAGGGGCGGACGAGGGTTGGGAGGAGGAGGAGGGGGAGGAGGGGCGGACGAGGGTTGGGAGGAAGAGGAGGAGGAGCGGCTAGGGCTGCCTGTCATATAGCCCCAAAGAAGCTTAGACGTTTGCGTGGTAATTTCTACAAGTAACAAACATTGAAACAGTCACAAGAGTACAAGATAGATGATGCAAAAGTTTAATTGTGTCACGTATAATGTTCTTTTAATCAATCAAAGAACGCCGCAAAAGCTAGGTCTCTCCTTTTCTTCTTCAGGTGAAGCCGGGTCTCTCTTTGTTGAATCGATCAGTATTCAGTAAAAAATGTACTGTAAAAGATTTTGAAAGAGTGATTGCTGATGACACCTCGACGTCCTGTCGACGGCAAGCAAAACGCGCCGATTCGCTACGACTTAGCAAAGACCGAATCAGCTTATAAGATCCACTTGATCAAATCATGCATCCTCGTCTAAAATCGCCCACTCGATGATCACAGAAGTCCCAAAGGCCAAAAGGTGGTTTGGACTTGGAACCACGCTGATGACTGAACTGAAACCCGTTCAGAAAGATTGGGAGGAGGTAACTAATCAGACATCTCCAGCGCACTTTGCTTCGTCATGCTAATCAGACACGGACCATACGGCCGGTTCGTCTCAAGGAGGAAAGTTAAATGTTGCTACCACCTTTCCGCTTTCTTTTGCGGGCGGCATAGTTTTTCTTACCCAAATAATCGTTTGGTCAGGCACTCTGGGTAATGTAAAAGTTGCGGCTTCATTTTTTTTTTTTGAGAGTCAAGTTGCGGCTTCATTGAAATGAATTGGCCGACTATGTCACTGATTCTAAATTAGTTGCTCTATCCGGAAATGGTAAACGTGAGGAAATGGTCTTCAAATTTTCTTAAAGCTTATCGATCTGGGCATACTTATTGAGAGTCTTCACCATGTCGACACCCTTATGTGCTAAGCAATCAAAAAGCTTTAAAGTGTGTGCCCACAAGAAGTATACAGTTTAGAGTGTTTGCATGTCCGGAAAATCTTGATAAATGTGTTACTGAAAAAAAAACTGAGTACATATTCTCCTTGTTCGGGTCACAAATGTTTTTTTTGGAAAGGCCAAAGACTATGATGGTGTTTGTTTCTCTAGTCCTAGGATTTTTTCTAATTCCTGGGACTTTTTGAAAAAGACTCTTAAGGAGGTGCTTCTAAGGACTTTTAGCAAAAAGTCTCAAAAAAGTCCCACCCTGTTTGGTTTGCTAGGGACTTTTTCTAGTCCCTACACCAAAAAGTCCCTGGAAACAAACACCCCCTAAATATATTAAGTAGCATACCATTAGAAAAACACCCTTATAGATATTGGAAAATACACCCAAATCCTAGTCGTTGTGTGTGCCGAAGAAGACTGCAGATGGCGCGCCGTGACCAAAGGTCGTTGCTGCCTTTGAGCCTCTGTCGCCTTTGAGCGATAGAGATAAGAGATAGAAATAGGATAGGTTTAACTTGTCCTCTACTCCAAGTCTCTCTCCCTCCATTGTACCTCTATATATACCCCTACACGGGTCAGATCAATACAACATAACATTCATCCATCTCATATTTTCACAGCATCACCTTTCGCACGTCACCCAACGATGTCAAAAAGGACCATGAGAAGAGGACGAGGCGGGAATGACTTATTCCACGATGATGGCGACGCCATCACCTTACCACCATCGACTAGGGACGAAACCTAAACAAAAAACCTCACCCTATCATCAGCGGTCTGAAACAGCAGGTCCTGCCCCTCCCGCTGTTGAAGCGGCGGAGGAAGGGATCGAAGGCTCATGATCTCGTCGAGGAGAAGGTAGATCAACACCGCCACACAAGCTCAATTGAGTAATCCCTCAAACACACAAGGGCTATAAATTAAATAAGGTATGACTTTTCACGGCACACACACATACTCCCTCCGTCCGGAAACACATACACACTACAAGTATTTCCGGACGGAGGGAGTACATGTATATCATATTCCGTAACTAAGATGTGCCGGTATATATTGCGTCACATAATATACATGTATGTGTTTTTAGATTTTTCAAAGTAGGCGTTGATACTGGAACAATTGCTAGTACAATTTACTTGATGCAAACTGCAGTTTGCTCAAGGATGTCTGTAGTGCTAGTCTTACAGAGGGCCCCTGAATCTGATTGAGAATCCCATTGATGTTTTTGTTGCAGCAAAGCTCACTCCTGAGACAAACGAGGCAGCAGTTCACTAATCATTTCAGAGAGAACGATGCCACCAGAAACACATGCGCATCCAACATGTGGATTTTAAAATGGGCACAGGGAGTATATTGGTAAATAAAGTAGAAGCAAAGCGAGCAATAAACAAGGCAACAAACACCGTACATGGACTCCATCCAATTCCAAACAATAGAGAAGGAACAAGTGGGAGCAAAAGTTGCTATTCCGCCTCGTTTTGTCACCCAGCGGTATGGCCATTCGGCTTGATCCTTCCCAGAAGCTGCCCATGAACTTCAATTGACCACGTTTTGCTGTCTGTCGACGCGAGCGAGCATAAATAGCCTAACGCCCTCGCAATCCACACACCATCATCAGCTTCCTCCGACCATCCGACTCCGGCCCTCCCTCGCCCAAGCGTGAACAGCACCGAGCACTGACCCATCACACAAACACACATACAACGCCAGCGTCTTATCCGGGCCTGCGCAAAGAGAAGAGAAGAGTGCAGAGGAGCACAGAGTAAGCAACATCAATGGTGAGGGCTCCTTGCTGCGAGAAGATGGGGCTCAAGAGGGGCCCGTGGACGGCGGAGGAGGACATGACCCTGGTCGCTCACATCGAGCGGCACGGGCACAGCAACTGGCGGGCGCTGCCGAAGCAGGCCGGCCTGCTGCGCTGCGGCAAGAGCTGCCGCCTCCGGTGGATCAACTACCTGCGCCCCGACATCAAGCGCGGCAACTTCACCAGCGAGGAGGAAGAAGCCATCATCCAACTCCACGCCATGCTCGGCAATAGATGGTCCACCATTGCCGCTAGGCTGCCTGGCAGGACGGACAACGAGATCAAGAACGTCTGGCACACACACCTCAAGAAGCGAGTCCAATCCTCGTCCAAGACGTCCGGCCAGGCAGCGCCTAACCGCAAAGCCAAGAAGCTTTCTGTGGCTGCGAGCGCGCTCGAGGGACCGACCTCCGAGCCGGCGTCGTCGTCATCGGGGCAGTCCCTCTCCATGTCGCCGGGGCAGTCCCTCTCGACGTCGTCCGCCGATGACTACTCCATGGCCTGGTCGTTGGAGAACACGGGAAGCTCTTCCTCGGAGTCGGAGGAGTTCCAGATTGACGACAGCTTCTGGTCCGAGACACTGGCGATGTCGGTGGACAGCTTCGGTTCCGGGATGGAAACCAACGACACCTTCGGCGTAGATAGTGCATCGCCGTCGTCGACCAACGATGAGATGGACTTCTGGGTCACACTGTTCATGCAGGCTAGTGACATACAGAGTTTGTCACAGATTTAAATTTTAATGAGAAGATTGGGCTATGTTCATATTTCTCGATAGCATTCGCGGCGGACCAGGCGAGCGGCCTGGCCGAACCTGGGCCGGGACGAACAAAGAGGCTTTTGGCCGGAAGTTTCTGTAGTTCGTCGGCTGAGTTGACCCTTGTTGCTGGCTCAGTTTCACTTGCGCATTGGCTGGCCATAGCGAGAGAATTTTCTCCGGCCAGGACGTGAAACTGAAGAGACAAATGATGGGGCGGAAAGGTTGACACGATCAAGGACTGAAAGCCTGATAATACCTTTTAGCCGGAGGTTCATATTGTGAAAATACCAAGGAGCTAAATAGAAGAATTTGGCCCCTTGGGCGACGCGCCAGAGCGGCGTCTTTACCGGACCGCTGGGTAACGACCGGTGTCCGCGTGGTTCCCGCACGTCAGTCCGTCGTGTCGGACGCAGTTGGACGCGTCCGGGGCTCCTCACATCCATCCTAGATATGAGCTAGATATGAGCTATACAGAACGTTCGGATTTTGAGCACCGAACGTTTTTACATGGCAACTTTAATTCATAGGGAATGACAACTTTACATTTTTTCTTTTTTTGTCAGAAATTTACCGTTTTTCCCTAATCTCACACAAACTAAACTTGACATCTAAATCGTTCGGATTGCCATGCTTAACTCTCAAACATTCAGGAGTTATCATTACTGTAAATGTATAGGGCTGGTTTAAGAAGCCGACTGGATCACGATTTTATGACCGGTCACTGATTGAGCCTCCCGTACAGGGGTCGTTTGAAGAGGCCCATTATGGATTCTTTGAGGTGAACATCACATGGACTAATATGAACGTGTGCCTTTTGCCCTCCCTTGCTTTGTTTGCTTGCCGTACCAGCTGAGCTGTTGTACCCTTCCCTTTATACGAGCGTATAACAGTCAAGACAATAGTCCACTATCAACAATTAATTAAGCAACGACCCATGCTAATGAACTACTATTAACCATAGCACGAATGGCTCATACTTTATAAGGACATCTTTAACATGGACTCTTAAAATGTTTGCATGAGTCTGGACCGAGCTGTCCAGATCCATTCTGACATTCAACACGGTACCTTATCGGTCCACAGTGCGGTTTGGACATCTGTTTTCCCACATATTAGAAGCAAATTGGAGGGGGTGCTTTGTGGGAGTCTAGACCGTCGCCACATAAGACTCCGACACCCCAGGCCCACTCAAATCACCCTCTCACGGCCTCACCGTCACATTATCTTCCACTCTGCCCATGTCCCCCTTGCTTTGCATCCGCACCCTCCTCGTCTCACACCGCCGTTATACCTCTCCAGCCGCCGTCCAGGCATTGTCGGACGTCCGCAAGCCCCACACATGCATCCGCGTTCCTTATACTATGGTGTCGTCAACCCAGGGTATGTCCGCAAACCAGGTACCCTCGACCCCCCTGTCGACGTCGTCCATGACGGACACCACGCCCGACAGGTGTTTGATAAAATGTCATTGAGCTTATTTTCGAACTTCATTTCGTTTTTTAGAGTAAGAAGGATGGCCGGGTACTCAATGAAGGAGGATTAGTTGTTGTGCGATGCATGGCTAGCCGTATCTGCTGACTACTTAGGCAGGAGCGGAATGGAATCTTTTTGCAATGTGTACATGGTTTGTTTCATACGCGAAACACATTGGGCTCTATGACATGCACATTATCCCTGAACACAATGTCAAGTCGTTAGCGTATTGGTGGTACACCATCTAGAACTCCGTCATGAATTTTTATGGTGCAGTTGATTGGCTGGAGGCAATAATGTGGCAGTTACGCGCGTTAACCATGAAGATTGTTAGTTTTGCTTCTTCTTGCTCTACATGTTGACTGATTTATTCGTTCACACTACATGTCAGAAAGTAGACCATCCACATACATACATTGTTGGATGAAGCAAAAGGCAGTATGTATTGGACAACATGACCCATCAATGAAAAAATTGTTAAACATCCGGTTAATCTTGTTGAATTTGAACTATTGTTATACTTGACATATTTACATGTTATTTATGGATGATTTGTGCTATTTTTATCCTAACATTGATAAATTCTGTCGTTTTGATGAAAATTATCTCGTTAGTTGGAATTTAGTTTAAAATGCATGCGAGTACATTTGGATAGCCGGCTTTCGTATCAGTGTTCTTGGACTGGTCTTATTCCATAAAAAAATACGTTGTCCGGTTTAAGGGTGAGCATGGGAGATGCGCTAATAACATAACTGCTTCAGGCTTACTTGTCCTTGTTTAGGTGACGACACTGCGGACTCTTGCCGTGTAGCAGGGCCTTTTGATGTGTACTACTACATGCGGATGATCCTGGCAGTTGCTTTTTTTCTTTATGTAGTTGCATTTCGTATCCATGCATGTCGATTAGATGGCATGTTAGGTCAACTCCACCGCGCGACCCTATCATGTCCGTCCCCGTCCGTTTAAGGTAAAAGGGACAAACGAGACGGCCCAACGCGCGGGTGCAAACGGATTTTTGTCCGTTTTGTGTCCGCTTTCGACCCATCCGCGACCCAAGTTTGCGCCGTTTTTGGGGTAAAACGGACACCACACGGACGCGTGGGTCGTCTGCGCGTGTCCTCCCCTGGCCCGCCCGCCAGTGGCACAGGACGGGCCTTTTTCTATCCGTCCCCCTCCCTCCCTCCGGCCGCATCCACTCCACTCTTTCCCACTCTTCCCCTCTCTCCCCCTCGCCGCCGCCGGCCGCCCGCTGCCATTGCAGCCGTGCAACTCAGAGGCGCGCTTGCCCAGCCCCTTTCTCTCGTCATCGCCGAGCTATCCAAGCATGACCACCTTGTTTGTGCACCCGTCGGCCAGATTTGGGGCGGATCCGGTCGGTCTTGAGCTCGCCCGGCTGTGGGAGGCCGGGCCGCGCCATGGACTGGCCGAGCACCTTGCCGGAAGGCCCTGGCAGGGCCGCAAGGCGACATGCAGGCAGTGGCTCATCCTCTAGCTGCTCGGATCTGCACCGTCGGTGGTCCGCCGGCAGATACGCGAATGGCGGCCGGCCGGGCTCGGTGCTTGCCCAAAAGCTCGTCGGCGCACCGTTGCCCCTCATCAAGTGCGACCACTGCCCAAGGGTGGTCGTGCGACGCGTGTCTACAACGCCGGAGCATGCCGAATGGGTGTTCATCAAGTGCTTAAACGATGAGGTATGTGCTCTTTTAGCTTCGGTTTGTGCTCTTGGATTAGACTAGTGGTGCTAACTTTAAGTTTTATTGTGTAGACCGGATGCAAGTTTTGGTATTGGGAAGAAGAGTACATCGATATGTTGATAGAGCGAAATGTAGTGCATGTTCGTGCACTTTTAGCTAGCCTAGAAGCTTTAGATGAGACAAGTGCACTTGTTGCTAGATTAGAGTCTAGGCACGATACTACGTGCGAAGAAGCAACAAGGCACGATACTACGTGTGAGGAAGCAACGTCGATTTTTGGCTTGAAGAAGAAAGGAGGGGGCAACGTCGTGCCTCCTCCACAGATCAACAATGAGTGCATCGAGAAGGCGCTAACCCAACTCAAGGGAGCAGTTATGGAAGTTGGGTATCTTCTCAAATGTATTCTTGTGGTTCTTGTTTTCTGTGGCCTTGCTTTACTAGTCAAAATGTCATGATGTATTGTCATGTACCAAAAATGAATGATAAAAAAAGTTTAAGAACTTGCAAAGAAATATACGCGGACAGGATGGGGCAAATGGATGCGGCCGCGCGCTGGGCGCACGGCCACCACATTCCAGGACAGACCCGGACACGACCCCAAACTCCTACCCAAATGGACAGAATCCGAACAAAACGGACGTCTGTTGGGATCGCACGGTGGAGTTGGCCTTAGCAATCGAAATCGAGTAAAGTTTCAACGTGGTAGTATGATGCAATACATTTTTGGGGACTTGTGTCTCGTCCTATATTAATATACTCCTACGTGTCATGGATGTATAATAACGATGCTAACAAATGTTTTTTGTTTTGTCCGGTGGCTTTAGCTTTTTCGTCGGTTGCACGTGGTATGTTGTGAACTAAGGTAGTCATAGTGGGAGTAACTTAGGTAGTAACATAGCGCATTTTAATTATTTTTTTGCTTACGTGTCAAGTAGTTACTGAGAGAAGGTAACATAAAACTAGCCACAATGAAGAGTAACCTACACTAGTAACATACACATATCCCTAAACTATGTTACTACCTCAATAGTGGGTAGTAATATAAGTGTGGTAACATGTAAAGCTTCATTTATTAGGTTATAGACTCATATTGCATTGGGACATGTGATGTTACAGTAACTAGCTAAGTTACTAGTACTATATCTCTCCTTATTAACTCATTGCCACATAAGCAAATTTGCTGAGTTGGACTCGATGTTACTACCGAAGTTACTCCCACTGTGGCTAGTCTAATATGTTACTGTAACATAGCGCTTCCCGAGACAAGATGAATCTACAAGTTAATAAATGAAGCCATCCATAATACTACTATTATGTTACTTTGCATTATGAAGGTAGTAACTTAGACTAGTGTCATGACACTAGTCTAAGTTACTCCCCATTATGACCAGCCTAAATATTCTCAAGCTCTCAGCTTTCGTGGTTAAACTGTATTTAAATCTTCACAGCAGAGAAATGAGGTTTAGATCCCAAAGCTTTTTATGCCTTTTTATTCGGACAACCGTGTGTGCACCGTTTTTTTCCTTTTATCGCCTGATCGCTTCATACTACACGGTGCACTCCGTCTCGTGTCCCTTCCTTGTCTTGAGCGACGAATAAGGAACTCCCCGCCGGCGAACCTCTAGATCCGTCTCCCTTCGACAACCATTTAGGCGACCGGTGAAGGGAGAAGGATACAGGTACATTGGGGCCGTTTGGTGGCCACCCTGAGAAAAATTTGCCTGACCACAAGCATGCCCGACACTGGTTTGAACATTGTTTGATTGGCACCCTGAGCACTTTCTCCCCTAGCCTGACCTGAGCGCACAGGCATGCCACTAGCCTGAGTCAGGCTAGCAAAATAGAAGACCTGAGTAGGCACGTACATGCAAACATAATTTTATATTTCAATGGTTCATGCATGTACTCTGCTCCAGGCAACAGTTAATGAGTGATGTCATTTTTTATTCTCTCAGGCTCAGGCGTGAACCAAACAACATCTCACCATGGTTTGCCTCATCAGGCAAAATGCATAGAAATTTCAGGCTATTGCCACACGCATATTTTTCTCATGCACAACCCTCAGGCCGCCAATCAAACAGCCCCATTGTCAATGGCTAGTAGCTTAAGTTAGATTTCTTTTTTGCAACAATGTTCGAGTTGAAAGCGTTGCTTTATTTCTGCGTTGAGCGTCCTGGACGGAGCTTCAATGTAGGTTAATGACCTCTTCTTGGCACGACAAAGTTAGGGTTTAGACTCATTTGTGTGCGACAACGAGTTTTGATGTCAGTCGTTTCAGATCAATTCAATGGTTCATTAGTTTACTCGTGACGACTATAGCTCTAGGACGGTGGTCACTAGGCGCACCTACACGAAGATTTATCAGTTGTCATCGGTAAGGTCAAGCTGGCTTCCGCAGGAGAGCTGCGACAATGATGCGTTAGCGTCTCGTTCTAGCGATGGTAGTGGTCGTTTGGAGATATAGAAACCTTGATGTAATTTGTATTATACTTTCGGGTTTTTTTGTACTTCTGCTGAATCTTTATAATAAATCTGATTTATTATTTTTTGAAAAAGGTGTATGAGTTATTTTAATCTAGGCATGATCGCAACTACCAGAGTACCATTATTTCGTTAACCAAAACGCAATAGGGAGAATAAAAGAAAAGCGCCCGTAGCTGGGTATGTGCTCCAATAATTAACATTAATTTCACAAAGTGAAATATTAATACCAAGATGATATCAATTACACACAGCCTTTGCAATGATACGGTATCCAAACCAAGTAAAAATATTGAGGTTATATACGACCAACAATCATAAAAAGAAGGATGAAAAACAAAGAGAGTCGATACGACCAACGACGCACAATAAACAAGCAGTGACAACCATCCATTGTCTTTGACAACACACGACTACAAGAAATGTTCTCCAAAAGTAACACCTCCACGAATGAAACGGTGCGCATGCACCGCCGTCCCCAGATTCGGCCTATGAAGGTTAGATCATGTATCTTCAACCTGGAGGGGACGTCCCAAAAAAGCAATACCTTCTTTAGGGACACAACGCATAATCGCCGACATTCCTAACTGCAACTACTGAAGGCCATATCTAGGGATTTGCGGTGAACTCGAGACCTGGTACTCGGACAACACCACCAAATCAATGTCTCGTGTATTGCTGTCACTACTTACTAAAGAAGAATATGTTGAGTGAAAACACACACCCACACATCATGATCATGAAAAATTGAAATTTGAACCATTCCATGGGTTACATGCCCGGAGACGGCAACTATCTTCATAGCTGAGGGAGTCCTGAACTAGGGGGTGTCCGGATAGCCGAACTATCACCGTCGGCCGGACTCCAAGACTATGAAGATACAAGATTGAAGACTCCGTCGCGTGTCCGGATGTGACTTTCCTTGGCGTGGAAGGCAAGCTTGGCGATACGGATATGTAGATCTCCTACTATTGTAACCGACACTGTGTAACCCTATCCCTCTTCGGTGTCTATATAAACCGGAGGGTTTTAGTCCATAGGACGAACAACAATCATACCATAGGCTAGCTTCTAGGGTTTAGCCTCTTTGATCTCGTGGTAGATCTACTCTTGTACTACCCATATCATCAATATCAATCAAACAGGAGCAGGGTTTTACCTCCACCGTGAGGGCCCGAACCTGGGTAAAAACATCGTGTCCCTTGTCTTCTGTTACCATCCGCCTAGACGCACAGTTCGGGACCCCCTACCCGAGATCCGCCGGTTTTGACACCGACATTGGTGCTTTCATTGAGAGTTCCTCTGTGTCGTCACCTTTAGGCCCGATGGCTCCTTCGATCATCAACAATGACGCCGTCCAGGGTGAGACTTTTCTCCCCGGACAGATCTTCATATTCGGCGGCTTTGCACTGCGGGCCAACTCGATTGGCCATCTGGAGCAGATTGAAAGCTACGCCCCTAGCCATCAGGTCAGATGTGGAAGGCTAAGCTATACGGATGGCATCCGCGAAGACTTGATCTTCGACGGGTTCGAGCCACAGCCGAGCGCGCCGCGCTGTCACGATGGGCATGATCTAGCTCTGCTGCCGGACAGTGCCCTGGAGGCCGCATAAGTGTCCGCTCCGACCCTTGGCTCGGAACCGACTGCGCCGATCGAGGACGGGTGGTTAGACACCGCCTCGGGGGCCGCTACCTCTACGGTGATAGAGCCGAATACCAACCCTGTCCTTTGTGAAGCTTGTGACTCCAAGGTGCCGGACTCCTCTCCGGACTCCGAACCTCCCGCGCCCCTGCCAATCAAATCCGATTGGGCGCCGATCATGGAGTTCACCGCTGCGGACATCTTTCAGCACTCATCCTTTGGCGACATCCTAAATTCGCTAAAGTGTCTCTCTTTATCAGGAGAGCCCTGGCCGGATTATGGTCAGGACGGTTGGGATGCAGACGACGAAGAAATTCAAAGCCCACCCACCACCCACTTTGTAGCCACTGTCGATGATCTAACCGACATGCTCGACTTTGACTCCGAAGACATCGACGGTATGGACGACGATGCCGGAGACGACCTAGAACCAGCGCCTACAAGGCACTGGAAGGCCACCTCAACTCACGATGTACACATGGTGGATACTCCTACAGGAAGAGATAACGAGCAACAACGGGACACTGCGAAGGATAATTCCCTCGAAAAACAGTCAAAACGGCGACGTAAGCGCCGCTCAAAGTCCCGCCTCGACAAAGACAGCACCCATACAGACCCAGCCATAGAACAGGGCGAACCGGTGGACGGCGAACATGCCCTCGAGCAACCATCCGAATAGGATAAACTTGGATAGACAATCCGTCCCCGGCGAAGATAACAGTCCAGGCGATCTCACGCCGGACACGACGTTGGAGCAGAAGAACCTCCACAAAAGGCTTGTCGCCACTGCACGTAGTCTGAAGAAGCAGAAGCGAAAGCTCAAAACTGCGGAAGACGCACTCAGAATGAGATGGAGCAAAGTACTCAACACCGCAGACAAATACGGCGATAGTCGCCAAACAAAGAGCTACCCGAAGCGCAAACTACTACCCGAATTTGACGAGCAGGCCGTAGAGCCCCCACGATCAAAGAACATAGAGGCCGCCCGGTCGGATGGACGACCACACGGCAAACATAGAGCGGCAAGCAGTGCCGCACACAAGCTGGCACACGATCCGCATAAGGATCCGCACCAAAAGGATGGCCCAGTCAGGTCTATCTATGGGCCAAGAAAGCAAGCTTTAAAAAGCAATACAACACGTCGAGTATTGGAACATCACGGCACACCCAAATACAGGGGCGCCGCACACCCCCTATGTTTCACCGATGAGGTGCTGGATCATGAGTTTCCAGCGGGATTTAAGCCCGTAAACATAGAGGCATACGACGGAACAACAGACCCTGGAGTCTGGATTGAGGATTACATTCTGCACATACACATGGCTAGAGGAGATGACCTCCACGCCATAAAATACTTACCCCTCAAGCTCAAAGGGCCAGCACCGCATTGGCTCAAAAGCCTCCCAGAAAATACCATTGGAAGTTGGGAAGAGCTTGAGGATGCGTTTCGGGCAAATTTTCAGGGGACTTATGTCCGCCCTCCGGATGCAGACGATTTAAGTCACATAACTCAACAACCCGGAGAGTCAGCCCGCAAATTCTGAAATAGGTTCCTCACCAAAAAGAACCAAATAGTCGACTGTCTGGACGCCGAAGCCTTAGCAGCTTTCAAACATAACGTCCGAGACGAATGGCTCGCCAGACACCTCGGCCAAGAAAAGCCAAGAACAATGGCCGCATTAACAAGCCTCATGACCCGCTTTTGTGCGGGAGAGGATAGCTGGCTGGCAAGATGCAGCACCAGCGACCCAAGTACATCCGAGGTTAGGGATGGAAATGGGAAACCACGACGCAGCAAGGACCAGCGCTGGACCAAGGGAAACAGTCCAAAGAGCACGACAGTCAACGCCGGATTCAAAAGCTCTCGGCAGAACAATAAAAGCTGCCCCTTAAGGACAACAGCGACGAGCTATCCAACCTAAACAAAATCCTGGACAAGATATGCCAAATCCACAGTACCCCCGGGAAGCCTGCAAACCATACCCACAGAGAATGTTGGGTCTTCAAACAGTCCGGCAGACTTAACGCCGAACACAAGGGGCTCGACACACCAAGTGAGGACGATGATGAACCCCACAAGCAGAGCACCGGAAAAAAAAATTCCCACAAGAGGTCAAAACAGTAAACTCACTTCAAGTGACAAAAGGGAAAAACAGAGTGGCACTCATTGAAATACGCGCCGCACAGTCTACCCCAGCGGAGTCTCAACACTGGTTGTCAAAACCAATCACCTTCGACCATCAGGACTACTCCGGAAGTATCCGGAACGCAGGATGGACTGCTTTGGTATTAGATCCTATAATCGACGGACTTCAATTTACACAAGTCCTAATGGACGGCGGCAGTGATCTAAACCTGCTACATCAGGACACAATCCGCAGAATGGGGATAGACCCAACCGAAATTGGCCATAGCAACACTTCCTCTAAAGGAGTGATGCCAGGCCCATATGCCCAGTGCACGGGCTCTCTACCACTAGAAGTTGTGTTCGGCTCATCCCACAACTTCCGTCGCGAAAAATTAGTCTTCCAGATCGCCCCATTTAAAAGTAGCTATCAAGCACTATTGAGACGCGAAGCTTTCGCCCGCTTCAACGCAATACCGCATTACGTATCTCTTACACTTAAAATGCCTGGTCCACGCGGCATCATCTCATTAAAGGGAAACTTCGAGTGTTTCTTGAATACGGAAGAACGCGAGACTGCCTTGACAGCCACACACTAATCCGGCTTTGCTGATTAAAGCACCTAAACAGGTCATTCAGAGCCCGGACACGGTTAGGCGAGTCCGGTATAAATAAGCAAGGGGCTTACTAGCCGCGTCCCCCCTTACAAGGGGCTCCACGCACGTACAACAAGAGACAATAAAGCTCAATTCTATTCATTTTTTGAATCATACTCTGTTTATTTTAAAATACACTTTTCGCACGATCCTTTCTTTTTCAACTAAGTTCTTCTCTTTTACAGATGAACACCGTGCGACACCCGTCCAGGATACGGCACAAAGGAGACACAGGCGCAGACGTGCAGTAGGGACCCGTTGCAAGGATTCTTTTCAGATTAAGACCCTGCGTAAACCTTTTTTACTGTCTCTTGTTGATACACATCCCTCGATTTGTTGCTATAACCGAGGAGGAGGCTGGCGTTTTGGCATCGGCCGCGTCAGAAATTTTTGCGCGTACCTGGACACTAGGGGCTTAGGGCATTGTTCTGCCCGTTTTCATAAAGACCGAATACCTTAGGTAGTGTTCGGCGTCTCGAGTTAGGCCTTATATGCATCAGCTCCGAATCATGTCTTTGGTCAAATGTTGGGTTTGCCCGGCTCCTGTGTTTTGCTGCCTTACATTCCGCTCTATCGGCTAACGCGGCACCAGGAGAACTACTGCGATTGTGCCCCGGTTCGGCCTGGTGAGCACCTCAGTAGAGAAAGCCGAAAACTGACTGTCATGATACAGCGTGAGACTGGTCAACCACTCGATGACCACTAGAATGTTTAGAATTCCTCCGCTTTAACGAAGGACCATTTCTCGGCCAGGCACATACGCGCCCCGAATTCGAAGAGCGCGGTGCCCCTAGGGCCTATATAGTAGCCCCACCATCGAACTCCTATGGCTAAGTGAAAGTGATAAAGCATTATAGTCCGGTTGCCTAGTTTGCTACGCTATCACCTCCTTCACAGGACCAAGACGTTGGATTAAGTGTGAAAATGCGCTTTTTTTTGCAAACACCCCCGCACTATCTGCGTGGGGGCTGAAGCCAAAGACTGCCATCTTTCAGGTTATATACACATATACATTAACGGCCGCACAGGAGGTATTTCAATACTTGAACGCACAAGTATAAAAAAGCCCTTATATTATATTGAAACATGGTTTCATAAATCATACATGTCATTTGAACATAATATCCTTCGAGCACTGCGCCTCTATCAAACGAGCGCCCTGCAGGACTTCCTCAAAATAGTGCTCGGCAGGTACTCGGCTTCTGTCCGAATCCTGGGATGCAACGTCGGTGGCCTTCATCTCCGCCCAATATGTTTTGACATGGGCAAGAGCCATCCACGCACCCTCTATGCATGCCGACCGCTTCATTGCATCAATATGCGGCACCGCACCAAGGAGCTGCTACACCAAGCCAAAATAACTCTTCGGCTCGGGCCTTTTCGGCCACAAAAGAGTCACGACATCCTGCATGGCAAGTCCGGACAACCTATTCAGCTCAGCCCATTCGGCCAAACGATCGGTCAATGAAAGCGGATGCTCTGGACTATGGAACTGCGACCAAAAAAGCTCTTCCATTCCGTGATCCTTTTGGCCTCAGAAGTGTGCGACCGCGTCTGCGGCACTCGCCGCCAAATCCAGATAGGCATCCTCCGCACCCCACAGCTGGCCCAACTGAGCGTACTTCGGATCCGTGAGCTTCCTCCGCAGCAGAAAGGGCTTTCCAGCCGCGATATCCCTGGCTTGACGTAGCTCCTCCTTTATAGCTCTCATCGCGGAGCGGGCATCCTTGGCTTTGGCGGTGGCCTTATTCAGGTCCTCTTGCTCTGCTCGGCGTTCTTTTTCAAGAAACTCGCAGCGGTCGGTAGCATTCTTTAACTTCGCGGCCATCTCGGCCATTTCCTCCCTGCTTCAGCAGTGAGCAGCCTGTTCGGCTCTCAGCTCCTCGGTCGCCCTCAAGGCAGCCGCATCACTTTTTCTGGCTTGCTCCTTGACTCGGGCTAGCTCCGCCCAAAGGTTCTCCATAGCAGCAGCACCATCTGCATAGAGCATACATGTTGTAAGGCATGGGCGTCAAGCTCCCTTACCAGGCGTCCACGGAGAAGTTGCATACCTTGTGACTCATCAAGCCACTTATTGACAAGTGCGATGTCCGCATCCGCCACATCAAGTTGCCGCTTCAGTTCGGCAAATTGATCAGTCCGGCTGGCCACCGGACGCTCCTCCACCTATATAGGACATGCGACATCTTAAAAACTAAGATTATGATCCTCGGCGCACTGTCACTTTCGACAACGTACCGAGTATCAGGGGCTACTATCTATACAGGGCGCATTCTATATGCAAAACTGTCAGAATGTATGTCATTTTCATGTACCTCAAACCCCGTCAGTAAACTTCTGACGGCTTCATGCAATCCACGCTCAGTGGATGAAATCCTTTCAATCACCGTACCCATTAACGCACGGTGATCTTCTGAGATAGATGCTCGCCCCAGCAGATCCTTCAGCTCCTCCGACCGTACACTAGTTGGTGCTGGACCTTCCGGCCCCGCCGTACTCGGGGAAACCCTCCGCGACGACACCTCAGGGTCGTCCTCCCCATATGACGGTGCGGCAGATGGAGGCGTTTCGCTCTCCATCATCTGCAGACAAAGATCCCCCGAAGATGAGCTCTGCTGAGAAGGGCTGAGATCCGAACTGCAAGGTAAAACTTCGGTTATCTTCAGAAATAAAAACATGGATGTTTCTTGTTACAAAACTCCCCTTTATACTTACGGCTCGCTGGAGGGCTGATTCCCTTGGGGAAATAGCGCGGTCGGGGCTTCTCCTGGCGCAGGACCCCCTGGTGAAGATTTCTTCCCCCGCTTTGAGGCCTTGGCCTCCGGATCTTCAGAAGCGGTCCTCTTCTCCCCTTGGAGGGAGGGACTCTCGGTCCCCCCTCCTTTGAAAGACTCCTTCGCAGAGGCACTAGTTTCCTTGTTTCCCCCTTTGCCCTCTTCCAAAGGCGCAACCTTCAGCATCTTGGTTAACACAGGATCCGGCGTGGTTTCAGGGAGGGGGGCCGGACACCTTATGCTTTCGCTATCCACTCCTGTTCAAGGGGCAGCTCTTTAAAGGGCAAGTTTATAATAAATGTACGGATAGCGTGTCCGGGCACAGGACTACTTACTTGAGTATCCGGACACATCTCTTGTGATCCGAAGAACAGTTTATACATCTCCATGGGCGTCGCGCCCATGAAGTGCTGGAGAGCTCGTGGTCCCTCCGGATTAAATTCGGAGGGGGCGACGTTTGCAGGGCAGAAGGCGTCGAATCAGCATGACCTGCGCCACTACGACCAGATTGATCTCTCTCTCTTGGAGGTCTCGAATACGGCCCTGCAACAGAGGAACGTCCTTGGACGGCCCCCAGTCGAGCCCTTTGTTGACCCATGATGCCAGCCGCTGTGGAGGACCCGGGCGGAAGGCAGGTGGCGCCACCCATTTGGTGCCCCTGGGAGCGGTGATGTAAAACCACTCCTGTTGCCATAAACCAAGCACCTCTTGAAAAGAGCCCTTGGGCCATGGAGCGTCAGCATCTTTGCTTATAACAGCCCCTCTGCACTCTGTCTGCCGCCCCTTGATCATCTTCGTCTCCACTCTGAAGGTCTTAAGCCACAATCCGAAGTGAGGGGTAATGCAGAGGAAGGCTTCGCATACGACAATGAACGATGAGATGTGGAGGATGGACTCCGGATCCAAGTCGTGGAACTCCAGCCCATAGTAAAACATGAGCCCCCTCACGAAGGGGTCCGACGGGAAGCCTAAACCCCGAAGGAAGTGAGAAACGAACACCACACTCTCACCAGGCTCGGGAGTAGGAATAACTTGCCCTTGGGCAGGCAGCCTATGCGAAATTTCGCCAGTTAGATACCTGGCATCTCTCAGCTTTAGCACGTCTTCCTCCGTCATCCAGCGGCCTTGCAGGTCGGAGCCGGACATTGTCGAAGGTCCGAAGCGCCTGAATCTGGAGCTTTGGGTGTTGGAACTCGAAGCGAGGGGCGGATTCGATTAAGATTGAAAGAAAGGAGCAGGCCTTGGTCTCGTTATAAAGAGATTGAATACCAAGAGCCCTCCCCGTGGCCGTTTGGGACTCGCCTTCGATAGAGGGGGCGTGCCAACGGGCATGGTTGGGTTAACCACGCCCGTATTGATGAGAATACCGGAATAAGGGGACCCGATCTCTGCTTTGACAAGACGTGCCAAGGAAACCGCTTCGCTAAATATGCTGAGGTGGAACAGTAAAAACAATTCGAGTAAAGGCTTGGCTATGGTGTGATGTCACGCCACGGAATACGTCAGCAGATTGCACTTGTGTAAATATTATTCTCTCTACGATGGTATACGGAACTTATTTTGCAGAGCCGGACACTATCCTGGTGTTCAAAATCTTCTATGAAGTATTCGGAGGAGGAACCCGCCTTGCAATGCCAAAGACAATATGCGCACCGGACTCGTCTTCATTAAAGCCTGGTTCAGGGGCTACTGAGGGAGTCCTGGACTAGGGGGTGTCCGGATAGCCGAACTATCACCGTCGGCCGGACTCCAAGACTATGAAGATACAAGATTGAAGACTCCGTCCCGTGTCCGGATGGGACTTTCCTTGGCGTGGAAGGCAAGCTTGGCGATACGGATATGTAGATCTCCTACCATTGTAACCGACTCTGTGTAACCCTAGCCCTCTACGGTGTCTATATAAACCGGAAGGTTTTAGTCCGTAGGACGAACAACAATCATACCATAGGCTAGCTTCTAGGGTTTAGCCTCTTTGATCTCGTGGTAGATCTACTCTTGTACTACCCATATCATCAATATCAATCAAGCAGGATTAGGGTTTTACCTCCACCGTGAGGGCCCGAACCTGGGTAAAAACATCGTGTCCCTTGTCTCCTGTTACCATCCGCCTAGACGCATAGTTCGGGACCCCCTACCCGAGATCCGCCGGTTTTGACACCGACAATAGCCCTGGTATGGACATTAACACGCAACCAAGAGAATGCCAACAAACAAGAGTTGATGCACAAAACACAGAGCATAACATCGTAATAACAACATCACACACACTTGCCCAAAAACTAGTGATGTGACGAAGACGATAGCGCCAAGACATGACAATTATACCGCACCATCCCACTCCACTGCCGCAGCTCTTCAAACTGTCGTCCCTTTTCCCACAACATCCTTACTGCTGCCGACCAAACCATTACCTATCCCTGAGCCATCGCCACCTGATACAGCACGTCACGATAACCATAGTAGGGGACCACTGTGGTGATGTGGTTCGGTGACCTGGAGGTCGAGTTGTAGTGCATTGGCCATGGAAGCAGAGGAACAGCCAAAAAATAAAAGTTGATATTTGTGGGAAGGGTGCAATATGCCCCTGTTCTTGCATAGTGCATCCTTGTCCGAGGTACCAGCAAATGCAACAATTGGGAGCTGGCGGCATGGAGCGGATCCTCCTAGAACAAATGGACTCGGGGATAGGGAAGATGTCACCAGCTAGATCACGTGTTGGCCAAGCAAACAACCCAATCTGTGACCAATGTTGTTGTCGGGTTGACATTACCTTATCGATCTGCCAGTTTCTAAGGGAGAGTTCGCATAAAAGATCGCCTTCCGAAGATCTAGCGACCGCTGCTAGGGCTTAGCAGCTCTCAACATCAATGGTACACATGTGCCAGTCACCGCGTAAGGAGCCGCCATTGTCATCTCTCCGCCAGAACAAAGAGGAAGATCATCCCCATCATTGTTGCTGCCACCGTAACACCCAACGGTGGCCTCTGGCGATGACGGGGTCGGAGGTGGTGTAGACCGGGTCACTGCCCATGTCGCACCAGGTGCAATATCAGATTGCAGATTTGGTTACCAGTGGTGGGCCCAGAAATCCTACGAGGTCCAGTTACTGATGACCTACTTTCCACTAGTAACTACTACCTCCTGGTTTACTAGTCCCCCTCGTAATTTTTGGATAATATTTTTACTATGATTTTAACTAATAAATTATAAGTTGTATGTAGAAAAATAGTATCATCTAAAAACATTTTTAAAAATCCAACAATATAATTTTGGTGACATGCATTATCATTTTACTAGTCAAATATGTGGTCAAACTTTGGCTCAAAATACAATGGTGATAATAAACCACAAAGGAGGTAGTAGTTACTAGCGGCATGCCGAAAGTAGCGTCCGCCACTGCTATTTTCTTCTGGACGCCATCGATAAACATGATACTAGTGGCAAAACCTTTCTCGTGCCTGACACTAGTTACTAAAATAGTGTGGTGCCCCATGTTTGATTTTGGTAATTAATGCCAATCCCTATAGACTGGTGGTGTCTTTGAGTTATACTTTAACGCTTGTCCATAGGCAATGCTTGAAGACCATTTGTTGGTTTCAGGGCTGAATGTAAGACTATTTGATGAGCAAGGTGTTATTCAAGGAGTTATCCAAAGATTGGTCATGTGAGAGTTGAGCCTATTGCAAGCATGTATTGAGGAAGAAGATTGTGTGATCTTTCATGTTTACCTTCAAGACATCATATTTATGAAGAGAGATGAAAAGATACAAGGTTGATCAGGTCAAGGTGCAAAGAATGAATTCATGTTGATCAACAAACAAAACATAGAAGATGTACTGAATGGGATCATGTGATCTCATTGTATGATAAGCATTGTCCATTATGCTTTTTGTACTAGCCCATTATCTATGTAAGGTTTCTTTGTTGGTTTAGGTATGTTTCCATGTGCTTGCATCAAAAGATCTCATATAACCCATGGATGATGACATCAAGTGGTGACCGTCATCAAGATTGTGTTGTGCAAGTTCAAGTGAAGCATAATGAAGAGATCACGTGCTTGAAGCTTGCCCTCCATTTTGGTGATGATGGACATGCGAAGATGTGCGGAAGAGAGGCTCACCAATCGTGAAGTATGGGCGATCAATTCACTAGTCTTCATCAAGTCAGCGCAATCAAGAAAGATGGTGCAACTTGAGGAGGGCAAGATTGTCATCATCTAATTTAAGTGGACTATGCGCAACACAAAGGTATAACCTTGAAAGGTTTCCATCGTACCGGTCTCGTGATGTCAGTTGGGAGACCGGGTTATAGGATCGATAGTCATACTATCAAGTGGGGCTCTTGAGTGAGTAGCTTGATCGTATAGTTCATATAAAGGAGGATGGCAGCGGCGGTAGTGATGGAGAAGGCACCGACTCTCTGGGTGGCGTCGGGTGTGGGAGGTGCCTCCTCTCCTTCTTGCCTTGTCCCTCTCTCTATGGTGGAGCCAACTTCATGTTACATACAAGCCTTGGTGGTCAGGGATCCCATAGGGGGAAAACAGGGACGAAATCGGAGCAAAATCTGAAAAGTTCTAGTCAATTTTTGTGCCTGTTGGGAGCTCAGACGAGTAGATATGCTCGTATGGAAGACCTTTCACTATGGACTTTGGGACTTGTTTCTAATTTTTGTTGCCAATTCTTCATACGAACTCCGATTTTGACATTCTCGGGCTCGTTGGATTGCTATGAAAAGCCCGATGCATCAAAGGCCTTGGATCTTCACTTTGGAAACTTTGATAAATGTAAGATCATTAAAATCTCCAAAGGGCCTTGATCTGGTGCGTGGAACTTCTCTGGTTTGACCCCAATTTGGTTCTTTTGATGTCCCAAGTTCATGTCATCACACCTTCAAAGACCACACAACAAATGGAAAACAGTAATAACTAAATAAAAATAAAAGGTGTGCAATGAACTTGCTAACACAATTAAATACCATGAACTATGCATTAGGGACATGAATAAGTGCAAGATGGATATGATCTGACAGATTTGAGCACTAGAATATACTCTAAAAAGCAATAGAGTAGGTTGTGGTTTGATTTTAGTCTCGAAGAAGGTTTCCTAGCTGTGTTTTTAGTCCGTTGCAGATGAGTCAAGTTGTAAAACTTCAATAATATATTGTTACACTACTTTTCTTGAAATAAATTTGGTTTCTACGGGATCTCATAGAAATCTATATTTGCTTTTCACAGCCATGTGACAGTAACAATGCCTAGACAAGATTCAGACCAATTACAGTGCACGAGCAACCCTAGAAAAATAATGGATTATGCTATGTTTATTTTTATAATTTTGGTTGCTAATTGCAAGTGACTTCGTGGATTGAGCCAAAAAAAGTTTGAAAAAAATGTGCTCTGAAATACGAGAGAAAAAGGTACGAGCATGAGCATAGCCTCACAACAGAAGGAAAAATACTGCATGTGTCTACGCACAATCCCAGCTATCGGAGGGAATGGCACACCCAATGTCTCGCAGGCAGGCAGGCCGCACAGCCAATTAAAGAGAGCATAGGATAACAAGAGTAAAGCATGTACCAAAGGGGGCCTCTGCAGGTGCTGCAACGACCATGGTATGGCATGGTAGGGCATGCGCCGAATTGAAGGGATCTCCGGGTTAGTAGGCACCTTGAGGAGCACAGTGGAGTGGCCATGGTGAAGGAAATATGCCCTAGATGCAGTAATAAAGTTGTTATTTATATTTCCTTATATCATGATAAATGTTTATTATTCATGCTAGAATTGTATTAACCAGAAACTTAGTACATGTGTGAATACATAGACAATACATAGTGTCCCAAGTATGCCTCTACTTGACTAGCTCATTAATCAAAGATGGTTATGTTTCCTAACCATAGACATATGTTGTCATTTGATGAACATGATCACATCATTAGAGAATGGTGTGATGGACAAGACCCATCCATTAGCTTAGCATTATGACCGTTGCAGTTTTATTGCTACTGCTTTCTTCATGACTTATATATGTTCCTCTGACTATGAGATTATGCAACTCCCGAATACCGGAGGAACACCTTATGCACTATCAAACATCACAACGTAACTGGGTGATTATAAAGATGCTCCACAGGTGTCTCCGAAGGTGTTTGTTGGGTTGGCATAGATCGAGATTAGGATTTGTCACTCCGTGTATCGGAGAGGTATCTCTGGGCCCTCTCGGTAATGCTCATCACTATAAACCTTGCAAGCAATGTGACTAATGAGTTTGTTACAGGATGAAGCATTATGGAACGAGAAAGAGACTTGCCGGTAATGAGATTGAACTAGGTATGATGATACTAACGATCGAATCTCGGGCAAGTAACATACCGATGACAAAGGGAACAATGTATGTTGTTGTGCGGTTTGACTGATAAAGATCTTCGTAGAATACGTAGGAGCCAATATGAGCATCCAGGTTCCGCTATTGGTTATTGATCAGAGATGTGTCTCGATCATGTCTACATAGTTCTCGAACCTGTAGGGTCCGCACACTTAACGTTCGATGTCAATTTGTATTGTGAGTTATGTGATTTGATGACCGAAGTTTCTTTGGAGTCCAGGATGAGATCACGGACATGACGAGGAGTCCTGAAATTTTCGAGAGGTAAAGATTGATATATTGGAAGGTTATATTCGGACACCCGAATGGTTCCGGAGTGATTCGGGTATTTTTTGGAGTACCAGGAGGTTACCGGAACCCCCCTCCCCCCCGAGGGAAGTAGTGGGCCTTCATGGGACTTAGTGGAAAGGGGAGGAGGGCCGTAAGGGTGGCTGCCCCCCATGGCAAGTCTGAATTGGACTAGGGAGGGGGAAGTGACCCCCTCTTTCCTTCTCCCTCTCCTCCTCCTTCCCTCTCTCCCCCCTGGAAAAGGAAAGGAAGTCCAACTAGGATTGGGACTCCCCTCCACAAACAATTCTTAGCCGTGTGTGGTGCCCCACTCCACATTTTAACACCTCGATCATATCGTCGTAGTGCTTAGGCAAAGCCCTACGCCGGTAACTTCATCATCACCGTCGCCACGCTGTCGTGCTGATGGAACTCTCACTCGTTCTCAACTGGATCAAGAGCATGAGGGACGTCATCGTGCTGAACATGTGCTGAATGCGGAGGTGTGTACATTCTGTACTTGGATCGGTTGGATCGTGAAGACATTCGACTACATCAACCACGTTACTAAATGCTTCCACTTTCAGTCTATGAGGGTATGTGGGCACACTCTCCCGTCTCATTGCTATGCATCTCCTAGATAGATCTTGCGTGATCGTAGGATTTTTTTGAATTACTACGTTCCCCAATAGTGGCATCCAAGCCAGGTCTATGCATAGATGATATATATGCACGAGTAGAACACAAAGAGTTGTGGGCGATATTAGCCATACTGCGTACTACCAACATCTTACTTTGATTTGGCGGTATTGTTGGATGAAGCGGCCCGAACCGACATTTCATGAACGCGTTCATGAGACTGGTTCTACCGACGTGCTTTGTACACAGGTGGCTAGTGGGTGTCTGTTTCTCCAACTTTTGTTGAATCGAGTTTGACTATAGTCGGTCCTTGTTGAAGGTTAAAATAGCACACTTGACGAAAAATCGTTGTGGTTTTGATGCATAGGTAAGAACGGTTCTTACTAGAAGCCCGTAGTAGCCACGTAAAACTTGCAACAACAAAGTAGAGGACATCTAACTTGTTTCTGCAGGGCTTGTTGTGATGTGATATGGTCAAGACATGATGAGATATAAATTGTTGTATGAGATGATCATGTTTTGTAACAGAGTTATCGGCAACTGGCAGGAGCCATATGGTTGTTGCTTTATTGTACGAAATGCAATCGCCATGTAATTGCTTTACTTTATCACTAAGCGGTAGTGATAGTCGTAGTAGCAATAGTTGGCAAGACGACAATGATGCTACGATGGAGATCAAGGTGTCAAGCCGGTGACGATGGAGATCATGACGATGCTTCGGTGATGGAGATCAGGAGCACAAGATGATGATGGCCATATCATGTCACATATTTTGATTGCATGTGATGTTTATCTTTTATGCATCTTATTTTGCTTAGTACGACGCTAGCATTATAAGATGATCCCTTACTAAATTTCAAGGTATAAGTGTTCTCCCTGAGTATGCACCGTTGCTACAGTTCGTTGTGCCGAGACACCACGTGATGATCGGGTGTGATAAGCTCTATGTTCACATACAACGGGTGCAAGCCAATTTTGCATGTGCAGAATACTCGGGTTAAACTTGACGAGCCTAGCATATGCAGATATGGCCTCGGAACACTGAGACCGAAAGGTCGAACGTGCATCATATAATAGATATGATCAACATAGTGATGTTCACCATTGAAAACTACTCCATCTTGTTGGGAAACATAGTAATTTCAAAAACAATCCTACGCACACGCAAGATCATGGTGATGCATAACAATGAAAGGGGAGAGTGTTGTCCACGTACCCTCGTAGACCGAAAGCGGAAGCGTTAGCACAACGCGGTTGATGTAGTCGTACGTCTTCATGGCCCGACCGATCAAGCATCGAAAGCATGGCACCTCCGAGTTCTTGCACACGTTCAGCTCCATGACGTCCCTAGAACTCCGATCCAACCGAGTGTCGAGGGAGAGTTCCGTCAGCACGACAACGTGGTGACAATGATGATGTTCTACCGTCGCAGGGCTTCGCCTAAGCACCGCTATGATATTATCGAGGAGGACGATGGTGGTGGGGGGCACCGCACACGGCTAAGAGATCAATGATGAATTGTTGTGTCTATGGGTTGCCCCCTCCCCCGTATATAAAGGAGTGGAGGAGGGGGCCGGCCAACGGGAGGAGGCGCGCCCTAGGGGGGGAGTCCTACTCCCACCGGGAGTAGGACTCCTCCCTTTCCTATTTGGAGAGGGAGAGGGAAGGAAGAGGAAGGAGGGAGGAAGGAAAGGGGGGCCGGCCCCCCTCCCAATTAGGATTGGGCTTGGGGGGGCGCGCCCCCTCCCTTGCTCCTTTCCCCTGCTTTCCACTAAGGCCCATATACCTACCGGGGGGTTCCGATAACCTCCCGGAGCTCCGGTATTGTCCCAATCTCACCCGGAACCTTTTCAGTGTCCAAATATAGTCGTCCAATATATAGATCTTCATGTCTTGACCATTTTGAAACTCCTCGTCATGTCCGTGATCACATCCGGGACTCCGAACAACCTTTGGTACATCAAAACACATAAACTCATAATATAACTGTCATCTAACTTTAAGCGTGCGGACCCTATGGGTTCGAGAAATATGTAGACATGACCGAGACACGTCTCCGGTCAATAACCAATAGCGGAACCTGGATGCTCATATTGTCTCCTACATATTCTATGAAGATCTTTATCGGTCAAACCGCATAACAACATACGTTTTTCCCTTTGTCATCGGTATGTTACTTGCCTGAGATTCGATCGTCGGTATCTCAATACCTAGTTCAGTCTCATTACCGGCAAGTCTCTTTACTCGTTATGCAATGCATCATCCCGTAACTAACTCATTAGCTACATTGCTTGCAAGGCTTATAGTGATGTGCATTACCGCGAGGGCCCAGAGATACCTCTCCGACAATCGGAGTGACAAATCCTAATCTCGAAATACGTCAACTCAACAAGTACCTTTGGAGACACCTGTAGAGCACCTTTATAATTACCCAGTTATGTTGTGACGTCTGGTAGCACACAAAGTGTTCCTCTGGCAAGCGGGAGTTACATAATCTCATAGTCATAGGAACTTGTATAAGTCATGAAGAAAGCAATAGCAACATACTAAACGATCAAGTGCTAAGCTAATGGAATGGGTCAAGTCAATCACATCATTCTCCTAATGATGTGATCTCGTTAATAAAATGACAACTCATGTCTATGGTTAGGAAACTTAACCATCTTTCATTCACGAGCTAGTCAAGTAGAGGCATACTAGTGACACTATTGTTTGTCTATGTATTCACACATGTATTATGTTTCCGGGTAATACAATTCTAGCATGAATAATAAACATTTATCATGATATGAGGAAATAAATAATAACTTTATTATTGACTCTAGGGCATATTTCCTTCAGTCTCCCACTTGCACTAGAGTCAATAATCTAGATCACACAGTAATGATTCTAACACCCATGGAGCCTTGGTGCTCATCATGTTTTGCTCGTGGTAGAGGCTTAGTCAACGGGTCTGCAACTTTCAGATCCGTATGTATCTTGCAAATCTCTATGTCTCCCACCTGGACTTGGTCCCGGATGGAGTTGAAGCATCTCTTGATGTGCTTGGTTCTCTTGTGAAATCTGGATTCCTTTGCCAAGGCAATTGCACCAGTATTGTCACAAAAGATTTTCATTGGACCCAATGCACTAGGTATGACACCTAGATCGGATATGAACTCCTTCATCCAGACTCCTTCATTAGCTGCTTTCGAAGCAGCTATGTACTCCGCTTCACATGTAGATCCCGCAACGACGCTTTGTTTAGAACTGCACCAACTGATAGCTCCACTGTTCAATATAAACACGTATCCGGTTTGTGATTTAGAATCGTTCGTATCAGTGTCAAAGCTTGCATCGACGTAACCATTTACGACTAGCTCTTTGTCACCTCCATAAACGAGAAACATATCCTTAGTCCTTTTCAGGTATTTCAGGATGTTCTTGACCGTTTTCCAGTGATCCACTCCTGGATTACTTTGGTGCCTCCCTGCTAAACTAATAGCAAGGAACAAATCAGGTCTGGTACATAGCATTGCATACATGATAGAGCCTATGGCTGAAGCATAGGGAAGTTCTTTCATTTTCTCTCTATCTTCTGCAGTGGCCGGGCATTGAGTCTGACTCAATTTCACACCATGTATTACAGGCAAGAACCCTTTCTTTGCTTGATCCATTTTGAACTTTTTCAAAACTTTATCAAGGTATGTACTTTGTGAAAGTCCAATTAAGCGTCTTGATCTATCTCTATAGATCTTGATGCCAAATATGTAAGCAGCTTCACCGAGGTCTTTCATCAAAAAACTTTTATTCAAGTATCCTTTTATGCTATCCAAAAATTCTATATCATTTTCAATCGATAATATGTCGTCCACATATAATATTAGAAATGCTACAGAGCTCCCACTCACTTTCTTGTAAATACAGGCTTCTCCAAAAGTCTGTATAAAACCATATGCTTTGATCACACTATCAAAGCATTTATTCCAACTCCGAGAGGCTTGCACCAGTCCATAAATGGATCGCTGGAGCTTGCACACTTTGTTAGCATCCTTTGGATCGACAAAACCTTCTGGTTGCATCATATACAACTCTTCTTCCAGAAATCCATTCAGGAATGCAGTTTGGACATCCATTTGCCAAATTTTATAATCATGAAATGCGGCAATTGCTAACATGATTCGGACAGACTTAAGCATCGCTACGGGTGAGAAAGTCTCATCATAGTCAACCCCTTGAACTTGTCGAAAACCTTTCGCAACAAGTTGAGCTTTGTAGACAGTAACATTACCATCAGCGTCAGTCTTCTTCTTGAAGATCCATTTATTCTTGATGGCTTGCTGATCATCGGGCAAGTCAACCAAAGTCCACACTTTGTTCTCATACATGGATCCCATCTCAGATTTCATGGCCTCAAGCCATTTTGTGGAATCTGGGCTCACCATCGCGTCCTCATAGGTCGTAGGTTCGCCATGGTCAAGTAACATGACCTCCAGAATAGGATTACCGTACCACTCTAGTGCGGATCTTACTCTGGTTGACCTACGAGGTTCTGTAGTAACTTGATTTGAAGTTTCATGATCAACATCATTAGCTTCCTCATTTATTGGTGTAGTCGTCAGAGGAACCGGTTTCTGTGATGAACTATTTTCCAATAAAGGAGCAGGTACAGTTACCTCATCAAGTTCTACTTTCCTCCCACTCACTTCTTTCGAGAGAAACTCCTTCTCTAGAAAGGATCCATTCTTGGCAACAAATGTCTTGCCTTCGGATCTGCGATAGAAGGTGTACCCAACAGTTTCCTTTGGGTATCCTATGAAGACACATTTCTCCGATTTGGGTTCGAGCTTATGAGGTTGAAGCTTTTTCACATAAGCATCGCAGCCCCAAACTTTAAGAAATGACAACTTTGGTTTCTTGCCAAACCACAATTCATATGGCGTCGTCTCAACGGATTTTGATGGTGCCCTATTTAACATGAATGCGGCCGTCTCTAAGGCATAACCCCAAAACGATAGTGGTAAATCAGTAAGAGACATAATAGATCGCACCATATCTAGTAAAGTACGATTACGACGCTCAGACACACCATTACGCCGTGGTGTTCCGGGTGGCGTGAGTTGCGAAACTATTCCGCATTGCTTCAAATGTAAACCAAACTCGTAACTCAAATATTCTCCTCCACGATTAGATCGTAGAAACTTTATTTTCTTGTTACGATGATTTTCAACTTCACTCTGAAATTCTTTGAACTTTTCAAATGTTTCAGACTTATGTTTCATTAAGTAGATATACCCATATCTGCTCAAATCATCTGTGAAGGTGAGAAAATAACCATACCCGCCGCGAGCCTCAATATTCATTGGACCACATACATCAGTATGTATGATTTCCAGCAAATCAGTTGCTCACTGCATAGTTCCAGAGAACGGCGTTTTAGTCATCTTGTCGATGAGGCATGGTTCGCAAGTACCAAGTGATTCATAATCAAGTGATTCCAAAAGTCCATCAGTATGGAGTTTCTTCATGCGCTTTACACCAATATGACCTAAACGGCAGTGCCACAAATAAGTTGCACTATCATTATCAACTCTGCATCTTTTGGCTTCAACATTATGAATATGTGTATCACTACTATCGAGATTCATCAAAAATAGACCAATCTTTAAGGGTGCATGACCATAAAAGATATTACTCATATAAATAGAACAACCATTATTCTCAGATTTAAATGAATAACCGTCTCGCATCAAACAAGATACAAATATAATGTTCATGCTCAACGCTGGCACCAAATAACAATTATTTAGGTCTAAAACTAATCCCGAAGGTAGATGTAGAGGTAGCGTGCCGACAGCGATCACATCGACTTTGGAACCATTTCCCACGCGCATCGTCACCTCGTCCTTAGCCAGTGTCCGCTTAATCCGTAGTCCCTGTTTCGAGTTGCAAATATTAGCAACAGAACCAGTATCAAATACCCAGGTGCTACTGCGAGCTCTGGTAAGGTACACATCAATAACATGTATATTACATATACCTTTGTTCACCTTGCCACCCTTCTTATCCGCCAAATACTTGGGGCAGTTCCGCTTCCAGTGACCAGTCTGCTTGCAGTAGAAGCACTTAGTTTCAGGATTAGGTCCAGACTTGGGTTTCTTCTCTTGAGCAACAACTTTCTTGTTGTTCTTCTTGAAGTTCCCCTTCTTTTTTCCCTTTGCCCTTTTTCTTGAAACTGGTGGTCTTATTGACCATCAACACTTGATGCTCCTTCTTGATTTCTACCTCCGCAGCCTTTAGCATTGCGAAGAGCTCGGGAATTGTCTTATCCATCCCTTGCATATTATAGTTCATCACGAAGCTCTTGTAGCTTGGTGGCAGTGATTGAAGAATTCTGTCAATGACGCTATCATCTGGAAGATTAACTCCCAGTTGAATCAAGTGATTGTTATACCCAGACATTCCGAGTATATGCTGAGTGACAGAACTATTCTCCTCCATCTTGCAGTTGTAGAACTTATTGGAGACTTCATATCTCTCAATCCGGGCATTTGCTTGAAATATTAACTTCAACTCCTGGAACATCTCATATGCTCCATGATGTTCAAAACGTCGTTGAAGTCCCGGTTCTAAGCCGTAAAGCATGGCACACTGAACTATTGAGTAGTCATCAGCTTTGCTCTGCCAGACGTTCATAACAGCTGGTGTTGCTCCTGCAGCAGGTTTGGCACCTAGCGGTGCTTCCAGGACGTAATTCTTCTGTGCAGCAATGAGGATAATCCTCAAGTTATGGACCCAGTCCGTGTAATTGCTACCATTATATTTCAACTTTGCTTTCTCAAGGAACGCATTAAAATTCAACGTAACAACAGCACGAGCCATCTATCTACAACAAACATAGACAAGCAAAATACTATCAGGTACTAAGTTCATGATGAATTTAAGTTCAATTAATCATATTACTTAAGAACCCCCACTTAGATAGACATCCCTCTAATCATCTAAGTGATCACATGATCCAAATCAACTAAACCATAACCGATCATCACGTGAAATGGAGGAGTTTTCAATGGTGAACATCACTATGTTGATCATATCTACTATATGATTCACGCTCGACCTTTCGGTCTCAGTGTTCCGAAGCCATATCTGCATATGTTAGGCTCGTCAAGTTTAACCTGAGTATTCTGCGTGTGCAAAACTAGCTTGCACCCGTTGTAGATGGACGTAGAGCTTATCACACCCGATCATCACGTGGTGTCTGGGCACGACGAACTTTGGCAATGGTGCATACTCAGGGAGAACACTTTTATCTTGAAATTTAGTGAGAGATCATCTTATAATGCCACCGTCAATCAAACCAAGATAAGATGCATAAAAGATAAACATCACATGCAATCAATATACGTGATATGATATGGCCATTATCATCTTGTGCTTGTGATCTCCATCTCCGAAGCACCGCCATGATCAACATCGTCACCGGCGCGACACCTTGATCTCCATCATAGCATCATTGTCGTCTCGCCAACTATTGCTTCTACAACTATTGCTACCGCTTAGTGATAAAGTAAAGCAATTATAGGGCGATTGCATTGCATACAATAAAGTGACAACCATATGGCTCCTGCCAGTTGCCGATAACTCGGTTAGAAAACATGATCATCTCATACAATAAAATATAGCATCACGCCTTGACCGTATCACATCACAACATGCTGTGCAAAAATAAGTTAGACGTCCTCTACTTTGTTGTTGCAAGTTTTATGTGGCTGCTACGGGCTGAGCAAGAACCGTTCTTACCTACGCATCAAAACCACAACGATAGTTCATCAAGTTAGTGTTGTTTTAACCTTCTCAAGGACCGGGCATAGACACACTCGGTTCAACTAAAGTTGGAGAAACTGACACCCACCAGCCACATGTGTGCAAAGCACGTCGGTAGAACCAGTCTCGCGTAAGCGTACGCGTAATGTTAGTCCGGGCCGCTTCATCCAACAATACCGCCGAGCCAAAGTATGACATGCTGGTAAGCAGTATGACTTGTATCGCCCACAACTCACTTGTGTTCTACTCGCGCATATAACATCAACACATAAAACCTGGCTCGGATGCCACTGTTGGCAAACGTAGTAATTTCAAAAATATTCCTACGCACACGCAAGATCATGGTGATGCATAGCAACAATAGGGGAGAGTGTTGTCCACGTACCCTTGTAGACCGAAAGCGGAAGCGTTAGCACAACGCGGTTGATGTAGTCGTACGTCTTCACGTCCCGACCGATCAAGCACCGAAAGCACGACACCTCTGAGTTCTTGCACACGTTCAGCTCGATGACGTCCCTCGAACTCTGATCCAGCCGAGTGTCAAGGGAGAGTTCCGTCAGCACGACGGCGTGGTGACGATGATGATGTTCTACCATCGTAGGGCTTCGCCTAAGCACCGCTATGATATTATCGAGGAGGACTATAGTGGAGGGGGGCACCGCACACGGCTAAGAGATCAATGATCAATTGTTGTGTCTATGGGGTGCCCCACTCCCCCGTATATAAATGAGTGGAGGAGGGGGCCGGCTAAGGGGAGGAGGCGCGCCCTAGGGGGGAGTCCTACTCCCACCGGGAGTAGGACTCCTCCCTTTCATATTTGGAGAGGGAGAGGGAAGGAAGAGGAAGGAGGGAGGAAGGAAAGGGGGGCCGGCCCCCTCCCAATTCGGATTGGGCTTGGGGGGGGCGCGCCCCCTCCCTTGCTCCTATCCCCTCCTTTCCATTAAGGCCCATATACCTACCGGGGGGTTCCGATAACCTCCCGGAGCTCCAGTATTGTCCCAATCTCACTCGGAACCTTTCCGGTGTCAAAATATAGTCGTCCAATATATCGATCTTCATGTCTCGACCATTTCGGGAGTCCTCGTCATGTCTGTAATCACTTCCGGGACTCCGAACAACCTCCGGTACATCAAAACACATAAACTCATAATATAATTGTCATCTAACTTTAAGCGTGCGAACCCTACGGGTTCGAGAACTATATAGACATGACCGAGACACGTCTCTGGTCAATAACCAATAGCGAAACCTAGATGCTCATATTGGCTCCTACATATTCTACGAAGATCTTTATCGGTCAAACCTCATAACAACATACGTTGTTCCCTTTGTCATCGGTATGTTACTTGCCCGAGATTCGATCGTCCGTATCTCAATACCTAGTTCAATCTTGTTACCAGCAAGTCCGTTTACTCGTTACATAATGCATCATCCCGTAACTAACTCATTAGCTACATTGCTTGCAAGGCTTATAGTGATGTGCATTACCGAGAGGGCCCAGAGATACCTCTCCGACAATCGGAGTGACAAATCCTAATATCGAAATACGTCAACTCAACAAGTACCTTTGGAGACACCTGTAGAGCACCTTTATAATCACCCAGTTACATTGTGACGTTTGGTAGCACACAAAGTGTTCCTCTGGTAAGCGGGAGTTACATAATCTCATAGTCATAGGAACATGTATAAGTCATGAAGAAAGCAATAGCAACATATTAAACGATCAAGTGCTAAGCTAACGGAATGGGTCAAGTCAATCACATCATTCTCCTAATGATGTGATCTCATTAATCAAATGACAACTCGTGTCTATGGTTAGGAAACTTAACCATCTTTGATTCACGAGCTAGTCAAGTAGAGGCATACTAGTGACACTATTGTTTGTCTATGTATTCACACACGTATTATGTTTCCAGGTAATACAATTCGAGCATGAATAATAAACATTTATCATGATACGGGGAAATAAGTAATAACTTTATTATTGCCTCTAGGGCATATTTCCTTCACATCTCACGTGATGATCGGGTATGGTTTAGTTGATTTGGATCATGTGATCATTTAGATGACTAGAGGGATGTCTATCTAAGTGGGATTTCTTAAGTAATATGATTAATTGAACTTTAATTTACCATGAACTTAGTCCTGATAGTTTTTGCATGTCTATGTTGTTGTAGATCAATGGCCTTTGCTACCGTTCCCTTAAATTTTAATGCGTTCTTAGAGAAAGCTAAGTTGAAAGATGATGGTAGCAATTACACGGACTGGGTCCGTAACTTGAGAATTATCCTCATTGCTGCATAGAAGAATTACGTCCTGAAAGCACTGCTAGGTGCAAGGCCTGCTGCAGGAGCAACTGTGGACGTTATGAACGTCTGGCAAAGCAAAGCTGATGACTACTCGATAGTTCAGTGTGCCATGCTTTACGGCTTAGAATCGGGACTTCAAAGACGTTTTGAATGTCATCGAGCATATGAGATGTTCCAAGAGTTGAAGTTAATATTTCAAGCAAATGCCCGAGTTGAGAGATATGAAGTCTCCAACAAGTTTTATAGATGCAACATGGAGGAGAATAGTTCTGTCAGTGAACACATACTTAGAATGTCTGGGTACCGTAACCACTTGACTCAGCTGGGAGTTAATCTTCCTGATGATAGTGTCATTGACAGAGTTCTTCAATCACTGCCACCAAGCTATAAAGGCTTCGTGATGAACTATAATATGGAAGGGATGACGAAAACGATTCCGGAGCTCTGCGCAATGCTAAAGGCTGCGGAGGTAGAAATCAAGAAGGAGCATCAAGTGTTGATGGTTAACAAGACCACTAGTTTCAAGAAAAAGGGCAAAGGGAAGAAGGGGCACTTCAAGAAGAATAGCAAGCAAATTGCTACTCCCGGGAAGAAGCCCAAGTCTCGACCTAAGCCTGAAACTGAATGCTTCTACTGCAAAGGAACTAGTCACTGGAAGCGGAACTGCCCCAAGTATTTGGCGGATAAGAAGGATGGCAAAGTCAAAGGTATATTTGATATACATGTTACTGATGTGTACCTTACTAATGCTCGTAGTAGCACCTGGGTATTTGATACTGGTTCTTTTGCTCATATTTGCAACTCGAAACAGGGGCTACGGATTAAACGGAGATTGGCTAAGGATGAGGTGACGATGCGCGTCGGAAATGGTTCCAAGGTCTATGTGATCGCCGTCGGCACGCTACCTCTACATCTCCCTTCGGGATTAGTTTTAGACCTGAATAATTGTTATTTGGTGCCAGTGTTGAGCATGAACATTATATCTGGATCTTGTTTGATGCAAGACGGTTATTCATTTAAATCAGAGAATAGTGGTTGTTCTATTTATATGAGTAATATCTTTTATGGTCATGCACCCTTGTTGAGTGGTCTATTTTTGTTGAATCTCGATCGTGGTGATACACATGTTCATAATATTAAAGCCAAAAGATGCAAATTTGATAATGATAGTGCAACTTATTTGTGGCACTGCCATTTAGGTCATATTGGTGTAAAGGGCATGAAGAAAATCCACGCTGATGGGCTTTTGGAATCACTTGATTATGAATCACTTGGTGCTTGCGAACCAGGCCTCATGGGAAAGATGACTAAAACTCCGTTCTCCGGAACAATGGAACGAGCTACTGACTTATTGGAAATAATACATACCGATGTATGCGGTCGAATGAGTGTTGAGGCTCGTGGTGTGTATCGTTATTTTCTGACATTCACATATGATTTGAGCAGATATGGGTATATCTACTTAATGAAACATAAGTCTGAAACATTTGAAAAGTTCAAAGAATTTCAGAGTGAAGTGGAAAATCATCATAACAAGACAATAAAGTTTCTACGATCTGATCGTGGAGGCGAATATTTGACCTACGAGTTTGGTCTTCATCTGAAACAATGTGGAATAGTTTTGCAACTCACGCCACCTGGAATACCACAGGGTAATGGTGTGTCCGAACGTCGTAACCATACTTTATTGGATATGGTGCGCTCTATGATGTCTCTTACTGATTTACCGCTATCATTTTGGGGTTATGCTTTAGAGATGGCAGCATTCATGTTAAATAGGGCACCATCAAAATCCGTTGAGACGACACCATATGAACTATGGTTTGGCAAGAAACCCAAGTTGTCATTTCTTAAAATTTGGGGCTGCGATGCTTATGTGAAAAAGCTTCAACCTGATATGCTCGAACCCAAATCAGAGAAGTGCGTCTTCATAGGATATCCAAAGGAAACTGTTGGGTACACCTTCTATCACAGATCTGAAGGCAAGATATTCGTTGCTAAGAATGGATCCTTTCTAGAGAAGGAGTTTCTCTTGAAAGAAGTGAGTGGGAGGAAAGTAGAACTTGATGAGGTAAACCTTCTCCTGAATTGGAAAGTAGTTCACCACAGAAATTATTTCTAGTGATTCCTACACCAATTAGTGAGGAAGCTAATGATGATGATCTTGAAACTTCAGATCAAGTTACCACCGAACCTCATAGGTCAACCAAAGTACGATCCGCACTAGAGTGGTACGGTAATCCTGTTCTGGAAGTCATGTTACTAGACCATGATGAACCTACGAACTATGAGGAAGCGATGATGAGCTAAGATTCCGCAAAATGGCTTGAGGCCATGAAATCTGAGACGGGATCCATGTATGGGAAGAAAGTGTGGACTTTGGTGGACTTACCCGATGATGGGCAAGCCATAGAAAATAAATGGATCTTCAAGAAGAAGACTGACGCTGACGGTAATGTTATTGTCTACAAAGCTCGACTTGTTGTGAAAGGTTTTTGACAAGTAGTTGATTACGATGAGACCTTCTCACCCGTAGCGATGCTTAAGTCTGTCCGAATAATGTTAGCAATTGCTGCATTTTATGATTATGAAATTTGGCAAATTGATGTCAAAACTGCATTCCTTAATGGATTTCTTAAAGAAGAGTTGTATATTATGCAACCAAAAGGTTTTGTTAATCCAAAAGGTCCTAACAAAGTGTGCAAGCTCCAGCGATCCATATGGACTGGTGCAAGCCTCTCGGAGTTGGAGTATACAATTTGATAGTGTGATCAAAGTATATGGTTTCATACAGACTTTTGGAGAAGTCTGTATTTACAAGAAAGTGAGTGGGAGCTCTGTAGTATTTCTAATATTATATGTGGATGACATATTGTTGATTGGAAATAATACAGAATTTCTGGATAGCATAAAAGGATACTTGAATAAGAGTTTTTCAATGAAAGACCTCGGTGAAGCTGCTTACATATTGGGCATCAAGATCTATAGAGATAGATCAAGACGCTTAACTGGACTTTCACAAAGAACATACCTTGATAAAGTTTTGAAGAAGTTCAAAATGGATCAGTCAAAGAAAGGCTTCTTGCCTGTGTTACAAGGTGTGAAGTTGAGTCAGACTCAATGCCCGACCACTGCAAAAGATAGAGAGAAAATGAAAGTAATTCCCTATGCCTCAGCCATAGGTTCTATCATGTATACAATGCTGTGTACCAGACCTGATGTTTGCCTTGTTATAAGTATAGTAGGGACGTATCAAAGTAATCCAGGAGTGGAACACTGGACAATAGTCAAGAACATCCTGAAATACCTGAAAAGGACAAAGGATATGTTTTTGGTTTATGGAGGTGCTTGACAAAGAGTTTGTCATAAATGGTTACGTTGATGCAAGCTTTGACACTGATCCGGATGACTCTAAGTCGCAATCCGGATACGTATTTATATTGAATGGTGGAGCTATCAGTTGGGCAGTTCCAAGCAGAGCGTCGTGGCGGGATCTACGTGTGACAGAGTACATAGATGCTTCGGAAGCAGCAAATGAAGGAGTCTGGATGAAGGAGTTCATATCCGATCTAGGTGTAATACCTAGTGCATCGGGTCAAATGAAAATCTTTTGTGACAATACTGGAGCAATTGCCTTGGCAAAGGAATCCAGATTTCACAAGAGAACCAAACACATCAAGAGACGCTTCAATTCCATCCGCCATCAAGTCGCGGAGGGAGACATAGAGATTTGCAAAGTACATACGGATCTAAATGATGCAGACCCATTGACTAAGCCTCTTCCACGAGCAAAACATGATCAGCACCAAGACTCCATGGGTGTTAGAATCATTAGTTTGTAATCTAGATTATTGACTAGTGCAAGTGGGAGACTGAAGGAAATATGTCCTAGAGGCAATAATAAAGTTGTTATTTATATTTTCTTATATCATTATAAATCTTTATTATTCATGCTAGAATTGTATTAACCGGAAACTTGGTAGATGTGTGAATACATAGACAATACATAGTGTCCCTAGTATGCCTCTACTTGACTAGCTTGTTAATCAAAGATGGTTATGTTTCCTAACCACACACATGTGTTCACATCATTAGAGAATGATGTGATGGACAAGACCCATCCATTAGCTTAGCATTATGGTCGTTGCAGTTTTATTGCTACTGCTTTCTTCATGGCTTATACATGTTCCTCTGACTATGAAATTATGCAACTCCTGAATACCGGAGGAACACCTTGTGTTCTATCAAACATCGCAACGTAACTGGGTGATTATAAAGATGCTCCACAGGTGTCTCCGAAGGTGTTTGTTGGGTTGGCATAAATCGAGATTAGGATTTGTCACTCCGTGTATCAGAGAGGTATCTCTGGGCCCTCTCGGTAATGCTCATCACTATAAGCCTTGCAAGCAATTTGACTAATGAGTTAGTTACGGGATGAAGCATTACTGAACGAGTAAAGAGACTTGCCGGTAACAAGACTGAACTAGGTATGATGATACCGACGATCGAACCTCAGGCAAGTAACATACCGATGACAAAGGGAACAACGTATGTTGTTGTGCGGTTTGACCGATAAAGATCTTCGTAGAATATGTAGGAGCCAGTATGAGCATCCAGGTTCCGCTATTGGTTATTGATCGGAGATGTGTCTCGATCATGTCTACATAGTTCTCGAACTCGTAGGGTCCGTACGCTTAACGTTCGATGACGATTTATATTATGAGTTATGTGATTTGATGATCGAAGATTTTTCGGAGTCCCGGATCAGATCACGGACATGACGAGGAGTCTCAAAATGGTCGATAGGTAAAGTATGATATATTTGAAGGTTATAGTCGGACACCGGAATGGTTCCAGAGTGATTCGGGTATTTTTCGGAGTACTGCGAGGTTACCGGAAACCCCTCCCCCCCCCTCTTGGGGAAGTAGTGGGCCTTCATGGGCCTTAGTGGAAAGGAGAGGAGAGCCGCAAGGGTGGCCGCGCCCCCCCATGGCAAGTCCGAATTGGACTAAGGAGGGGGTGGCGGGCCCTTCTTTCCTTCTCCCTCTCCTCCTCCTTCCCTCCCTCCTTGGTAAAGGAAGGGGAGTCCAACTAGGATTGGGAATCCTAGTTGGACTCCCCCTATGGCGAGCCCCTCCTGGCCGCCGGCCTCCTCCTCTCCCTCCTTTATATACGCGGCCAAAGGGCACCACAAAGCACAACAGACAATCTCCTAGCCGTGTGAGGTGCCCCCCTCCATAGTTTAACACCTCGGTCATATCATCATAGTGCTTACGCGAAGCCCTGCGCCAGTAACTTCATCATCACCGTCGCCACGCCGTCATGCTGACGGAACTCTCCCTCGTCCTCAAATGGATCAAGAGCACGAGGGACGTTATCGTGCTGAACGTGTGCTGAACACGGAGGTGCCGTATGTTCGGTACTTGGATCGGTTGGATCGTGAAGACGTTCGACTACATCAACCGCGATACTAAACGCTTCCGCTTTCGGTCTACGAGGGTACGTGGACACACTCTCCCGTCTCGTTGCTATGCATCTCTTGGATAGATCTTGCGTGATCGTAGGATTTTTTTGAATTACTATGTTCCCAAACACATGATACATTCATCCTGCCTCACTGAATCACATAGCATGTTGTGCCATAGCCCTACAAAACTGAGGAAAAACTACTACTTGTACTCACCTTGTCAAATGTGTCCATCTAACAAACGTTGCACATAACTAAACACAGAAGAATGAAACGCAACATAGTCCTTTTTGTCTGCTTTTTGCGAGGATCATTACTCTCTTTTTAACAAGGCTAAAACATCATACTAAGAATTTACACTAATCTTCAAATGGTGGATATCCCATGTGAATCTAAAATATATTATAAAGCACATGCCAAGTCTGTTGATCCCAGTCCAGCAATTGCACAAGAAGAAGCGAGCATCATAAATATTGAGCAACATAAGCTATGAATTGTTTATAGTACATTCCAAAATGAATAAATTATCATCTCTCCTGATCTCCAAATCTCATCTACGAGCCAAATTGAAAGAATAAAGGTTGAATTAAATGTATAAGTGTACATATGCAACAGTCGAACGTTCGTAGATCTTGCCGTCATGTGGATGAGGTCGCATGAATGGGGCTGGCCGTCGAGGCCGTCTGGCTTCATCCAGTCCCGCAGTACCCCGCCAGCAGTGATAACATGATCCATCTAGATGCCCAACCACCTTGCCTCAAGACGAGATGCATGGCGAGATTAAGCTGCGGCCATGGCGAAGAGGTGATGTGGAGGACGCAAAACAACCACGTGGGGAGTGGGAAAGAGGTAGAGACTCACCTTGTGGCTATAAGCACCCGCATGGAGGACTTGGAGGTGGGATGGCGCCGAATCTTCGCCGATGGCCGCCGCGGGGAGGGCAGTGCGCCTCCTATCATGTTCTTCATTGAAGAGGAGGTGCGAGATCACGAGGGAATTGGGGTGGAGGGAGAGAGGGGCCGCGATGCGCGGCTAGATCCTGCCGATGAGGGATGTAATTAACCCTACCCGCGGCGAGGAGTAAAACCCTAGAGAACGGGATAAAAATCAAACCGAAAGTACCCCTGAAATTCGTATCGAGAATACCACAGAAATATTTGAGAGGAAAAATCTGATCAGTTTGAAATATTTTTTCTTCCGAAAATGCCCCTGGGGCTCCGTTATAATACACTTGACATCAGCTTATTGCGTTGGATCTGAACCGTCGAGTCCACTCTGACGGACGGTCCATATCAACAGGATGCACTGTAAAATCATGGTAATTACCTATATAATTAGCTTACTAAATCACAGTTAAGTCACGCCAGACCATTCGAAGTGACACGGTTTGCAGAGGAACGCCGTTTTAGAAAGCTCTGGGAGGTAGCTCGCGCGCGTCAACACTGCGCCGGATATGATCGATGGACGACTACGGCGTATGAAACATGACACTGGTCAGTGGTCGCAAATGTTTGAAGCATCTCAATATGTATTGTATACTCTATACCCACCAGTCCAACGGCAGCTTCTAAGCTTTAGTTTAACTCGCTGGGGCCATACACGAAACCCCGTTGACACTATGACCGTTGAGCTAGCCACATGAAGCATCGATTCTGTGGTCCTATCTTCCAAACGTAAATCTCTCCACGTTATTTTAAGGGAACCGAGCTGTTTTCTTCTACACCTAAGGCCCCGCTTGGATTCGGTGTAAACTTATACACCCAGATTTAATCTACAAGTGTATTTTACCAGTCGCAGTGTTATTTCCGCCTAGATTGAAAACGACGGCTCGAGGTCTGTTTTGGTTACAAGTGTATTTAGGAGCAAACCGACGATCCAAGCGGGGCCTAAGTCCTATCGAGCTGAATCTGTCGCACGGCATTTCCCACTTGGTCCTGCTAACTCGATCCATCGTCTCCTCCACATTCAGTGAACCGATCGTTTTCGCCCATACAATGTGGTCCATGCAAGACCGTGACATGCATAGCACTTTTTACTTACCTAGTTTGATACGGAGCTGCTTGATGACTTGATTCTAGCTGGATTAAGCAGGTCTCGATTTCTTGGAGGTTGTCCCTCTCATTTTCCGCAGCCGGGGGATCAGGCCCTCGCTCGTCTAGATTTTCGGGAGGTTTCATTGGGCTCTTTTCCTCGTGCACTGTTCGGGAGATGCTGACAGATAGAGACCGAACGTTTGCTTAAAAGAAAAGCAAAAAAAGATAGAGACCGAACGTGGTGCGGACTATGCTTATTTGACCAGGAAATTAGCTGAAGAAATTTGGTTCATTCTGAAAGCCAAGTACTCTGTGGTATTAGCTCCATCCCAAATTACTTGTACATCTTAATTAGGTCTAAGCGGAGGGAGTATGTTTTTAAGAAAGCCACTAAATCGAGACGGCACAGACGTATATGGTCTGTTCGAAGACGTTTCGCCTCATGCTTAGCATAGTACATACAGCTGAAGTGGTTTAGGTTACATGCTTATAAAGTGCCAGTTCGTCGGCAGCCGGGCTACAGTGCACATCTGCATATGTATATACCAGCTCATACGTATTGCATGACAGTTGACGCATGTGACATTGAAAGCGTCTACGACTATGAGAAAGCAGTCTGTGCCAAGCTAGTCGATCTATTTAGTCTATCATCTCAATCAATCAAGGAGCTGCAAAGCTGGGCCTCTCTTGCTTGAATTGTTCAGTGAGCCATCAACAGCGCGTCGATTGCAAGCGAAGCGCACGGATTCGCAACGTCTTGACAGAGACCAAATCAACTCACAAAGCCCAACTTGATTGAGCCGACCTCGTCTAATATTTTTCACTCGATGTGATCACGCAAGTGCCGAAGGGGAAAAGTAGTTTGAACTTTGAACTTGGATGCTCGCCCCACGCCGATGACTCTAGCTAGCCACGGCCGGAGATACAAACTGTAATAGGAGATCTACGGCTCTTCCCACGAACAGTGAAAACAGGAAAGAAGGTAAAATAAATAAATAAATAATGCGTCTCCTACGCTTTCCATTACGGGACCATTTTTCTATCCCAGGCAAAGCAGTTCCATAGTATATAGCAATGAAAAAGTTGTAGTTCGTTCAAACAGCTCCACTGAAATGGTCGACTACATCCACACAATACAACTTGTCATTCGTTTGTTAGTCCACCTAGAAAGGGAACCGTTATAAATAGTACAAAGTTCGTATCTAGGAGTACTTTTGAAGACTGATGTGCAATCAGTCGAGGCGGACGCCATGGGTCGTTCGACCAGGTGGATTGAACGGCTCGTAGGTCTTTCTCTCTTCTTTTTACATGGGAAGGGGGTCAGAAGGTCTCAAAGCTGGCATTAAGTAAACACAAAAGTTTCACAATATTGGGAAAAGGATCATAGAAAAGGAAATTACAATCGTGCCATCTCATTTTACATTTTGGCTGCTCTTACATGAGAGAGTCAACTTCAGGTATTTGCTTCACAGAAAATCTATGGTCCTAGATAGCTACAATTGTGCCCTCTGTGCAGACAGTACTGAAGAAACAAACCTGCACTTATTCTGGGACCGTTCATTTGCCTTGCTTTGTTGGGATAGGATCATCCCAAATAGGAAAAGAGGCATCTCGGTTATTGATAATATCCACCTGGCTCTTCAACATCTGCCCCCAAGCATAGCCCTAGAGATTGTCATCATGGGATGTTGGGATATCTGGTCGGTCAAGAATGATAAAATTTTCAGACATGCTGCCTCCCATGTCCAGGGATGGAGCTTCTATCTCCAGGAAGGGCTCAAAGCAGTAGAAATCAAAGCAAAACAAGCCAAATCACAAAGGATCAGGACTTGGATAGAACAACATTGTTAGTTTATATGTTTCATAAAACTGGTATTAGTTGAAGCTAGGCTTGTGTTCGATGTAATTTATGTAAATATTTATTATTAATGAAATACAGTAGAACAATTGTTCTACGGTCAGTGCTTCAATTTTTTTTTTTTTTACATTTTGGTACCTTAGGAAAAAACCTGAACACAATCGAGTCTTATCTTTCGGCGACCTCGTCAAAGATTTCTTGGCCACCATCTCTTGTCAAAACCTTGCCTACACATGGCAAGGAGAGAAGGGTCTCCCAACCATAGGTTGAAGACATGAGCATTGGCATTCGCCGGTGAATCCATTCGAAGCCAGAATTCCAACCAAGACACCCAAAACACTCCGGGAGACCTTGCAGTTTTCTTTTGGGGATCAAAATCATGCACCATGCCATATTCTTTGGGATTCCATGGTTTAACTTTTAACAAATGACTAGTTCCGTCTAGCTCCTCTCTTCAGTGATCGTAAATTGTCAGCTCCAATTTTTAATTGCAACTCATATACTAATTCAAGTGTTTGTTGTTCCCCGTGATGATATTTTCAACGTATTACAATTCTCTATGTTAAGACCCAAAGTTCAACTTCAAACTTTCAGTTTCAGACATTCACACTTCCTATTGATGAAACAATCAACTAAATATATTTTAATCCAATTTAGTATTCTACTTTTTCAATGAGAAATGATAGAACTCTACTACGTGTATTTATAATTCTGCTGCGTGGCGTTTTATTTGAGATCTTCATATTTGGGCTGCCAGTAATATAAAGAATGACTTGCAAGATGTCTGTGCATTGCACGGAACATCAAAGATGCATTTTTTTTACAAAACACCTGTTGTGATTGACACATGCGGGAGTAATCCCATGTGTAAAAACTAATGATATCTTGAGAAAGAGTATATATAAGGTGAGGAGGAGTGGGGTGATGGGGTCACGTACCTAGGGTAGGGTCATTAACCTGATCTAAGTACCTTGCCCAAGGACACCCTTAGAAGAGGTCGCCTTCCAGTCGACCAACGGAGGACTCACTCGACTGACCGAAGGACTCGACCACGAAGACTCACTCGACCACCAGGAGGTCAAGAGGCACTCTGCACTGCAACGACCTGTAATTAAGTAGGCTTTATGATGGTAAAGACACTTTATGTGGGGCGTTATCAGTAACGCCCCAGACTTAACTCACCTTAAACCCTCTCCTACGTGGGCTGGCTGGGGTCCTGGCGCACTCTATATAAGCCACCCCCCTCCACAGGCAGAAGGGTTCGGCATCCTGTAACTCATATACTCATAATCCACTCGACCGCATCCGGGCTCCGAGACGTAGGGCTATTACTTCCTCCGAGAAGGGCATGAACTCGTACATCCCTTGTGTTTACAACCTCTCCATAGTTAGGACCTTGCCTCTCCATACCTACCCCCCACTCTACTGTCAGGCTTAGAACCACGACAGTTGGCGCCCACCGTGGGGCCGGTGTTTTAGCGATTTTTGTGGAGAAGTTGCGATTCTTCCGAGTACTTTCATCATGGTGTCTGCTGGAGTTTTGGTCGGGGGTCAAGAGATCCGTCTCGGCACTCTCACCTTCACCGCCGACGATTCCGCATGGCTCCAGGAGGCTCCACTCGACGTTGATGCGCTCCCCGTCCGCGGAGCGACGCATTTTTGCGCATGTGTCCGCGGCATTCTGCTGCGGCAACCGTCGACCCAGTATCGGTTGGCTCCTCCATCGTCCACTCTCCCGGTCTCCCGCCAGCGCAAGCGCTCAGGCCGGTCGAGGCTTCAGCGATGGGTGAGGCACGCGGTGGCTCGCCAATCGGCCACCACCCAAGTTGCGGCAATCGAGCCCGACGAATCTCTCTACGGCTTGTTCGATCGGTCGACTAGCTCCGTAGAGACTGCATCCGAGTGTGGTAGCAGTGATCCAGCGGCGGAAATCTTGATGGTTGACGGGCCCCACAGTCCCCCTGGCTTCGCCCGTGATGGTGGAGCAGGTGACGGCGGCGACCCTGCACGAGGCTACGAAGAGTACCAGCCCGAGCCACTCGACTCTCTGCAAAGAGAGGAACTTCGCCGCAGGAACGAAGATCCCCTGCGTACTCCCATCGCAGGAGAAACCCCCGAGGCTCGTGCCTTGGAGGAGGCACGTCTGGCCAATTTGGCCGAACGCACTCGACTGGAGAATCTTCAGCGAGCACTCGACGAGCGCGCGCGGCAACGAGTTCCCGACACCAATCGACGTCAACTCTTCCCGCCGACTCAGGTATATCGAACCCCAATCCAGAATTTAGCAGCTGCGACCCGTATAGCAGAGTCCATCCAGCCTTCGCAGTCGGAAGCTGGCAGAGGTTTGCTGCAGATCAGGGATCTACTCCGAGCAGCAGGAGATCAGAATTCAGCCGTGTCTCAGTCGCGCAACAGAATTCACAGTCGATCCGTCACTGTGAATACGGTTCAGTCGGCTCACAGCCCCAGATCGCCTCCGCGGCGTGAAGGGCGTGAGAATCGGCGAGATCAATATGGCGACAGACTCGACCGAGATGATAGGCGTCGAGTGCCCAATTCCCCTCCGAGGGGTGGGTCTTACGCTCCTCGGCAGCCAGATGACAGGCGTCAGTACAGTACAGGGCGGAGGGTTCCAGTCGACCCCAGAGAACCGGGCTTCGACGCGCGATCCATTATCGTGCAAGGTTTAGTCGACCGGAACAGAGCCCATCGAGGCGGACTCGACAGAGATGTACCCACAAGCAGTCGAGTGCATGTTTCTGGTCCTGAATGTTTCAGCAGAGCTATCAGAGCCGCAATAATCCCTCCCAATTTCAGGTTGGCAACAGGAGTCAGCAAGTTCACTGGTGAGTCTAAGCCTGAAACTTGGCTTGAAGACTACCGAGTGGCAGTTCAGATTGGTGGTGGGAACGACGAGGTGGCCATGAAGCATTTGCCCCTCATGCTGGAAGGTTCTGCCAGGGCATGGTTGACTCAATTACCTCCTAGCAGCATTTACACTTGGGAAGATCTGTCCCGAGTGTTCATCAGAACGTTTGAAGGAACTTGCAAGCGACCAGCTGGATTGACAGAGTTGCAAGTCTGCGTGCAGAAGGCTAATGAGACTCTCAGAGAGTATATTCAGAGGTGGATCACTTTGCACCACACTGTGGAGAATGTGTCTGATCATCAGGCAGTCTGCACCTTCAAAGATGGCGTCAAGAACAGAGAACTGAGTTTGAAGTTTGGTCGAACCGGTGACATGACCTTGAGTCGGATGATGGAGATTGCTACCAAGTATGCCAACGGCGAAGAAGAAGACCGACTCCGAAGCGGCAAGCACAAGCCGAGTCAGTCGGAAAAAGGAAACACCAGTCGGAAACAGAAGCGGAAGGCTGAACCGGCAGCTCCTGGAGAGGCTCTGGCCGTGACTCAAGGAAAGTTTAAGGGGAAACCAAAAGGGTCCTGGAATCCCAAGAAAGTAAAGGATAAAGAAGGGAACGACGTAATGGATATGCCATGTCACATCCATACGAAGAAAGACGAAGAGGGGAATATCATCTACCCGAAGCACACCACTCGCCAATGTCGACTCCTGATCCAGTAGTTCCAGGGAAAACAGTCTAAGGACAAGGAGAAAGAGTCAGACAAGGCCGAAGACAAGGAGGACAGTGAGGAAGGATACCCACATATCAACTCCACTCTGATGATCTTTGCAGATGTGGAAAGCAGGAGTCGACTGAAAGTCATTAATCGAGAGGTGAACATGGTTGCCCCAGCAAAAGCAAATTATCTGAAATGGTCTCAAACACCCATCACATTCGACCAATCTGATCACCCGACTCACATTGCCACCCCTGGGAGGCAAGCTTTGGTGGTCGATCCAGTTGTCGAAGGCACTCGACTGACAAAGGTGCTGATGGATGGTGGAAGCGGGCTGAACTTGTTGTATGCAGACACACTGAAAGGGATGGGCATTCCGATGTCCCGACTGAGCACTAGTAACATGAGCTTTCACGGAGTTATACCAGGGAAGAAGGCCGAGTCACTCGGCCAAATAGCTTTGGACGTGGTGTTTGGTGATTCGAAGCATTTTCGCAAAGAAAAGTTGACGTTTGAGGTCGTGGATTTTCAGAGTGCATATCATGCCATTTTGGGGAGACCAGCTTACGCACGGTTCATGGCTCGACCATGCTACGTGTACCTCAAATTGAAGATGCCCGGCCCCAAAGGAGTGATCACTGTCACCGGCGATCGGAAAAAGGCAGAAGATTGCTTTCAGAAGGGCTCCAAGATTGCCGATTCCCAGGTGACAGCGGTCGAGTTCGAAGAATACAAGCAAAACGCAGATCCGAGTGACTTGCTGCGATCAAAGAAACCCGTCACAGAGTCTGCATTCCAGTCGTCCGGTGAGACGAAGCCTGTTCACATTCACCCGACCGACCCCGATGCAGCTCCGACCCGCATCTCCACAACACTCGACCCAAAATAGGAAGAAGCGCTCATCCAGTTCCTCCGTGAGAACTGGGACATTTTTGCATGGAAGCCCGCTGACATGCCAGGTGTTCCCAAGGGACTGGCTGAGCATCGCCTAAGAGTCGACTCATCTGCAAAACCAGTCAAAGAGCATCTTCGGCGGTCCGCCGTCCAGAAGAGGAAAGCCATTGGTGAAGAAGTGGCTCGATTGTTGGCGGCAGGATTTATCCAAGAGATATACCACTCCGAGTGGCTCGCTAATGTCGTCATGGTTCCTAAGAAGGACAAGTCGCTCCGGATGTGCATTGATTTCAAGCACATCAACCGGGCCTACCCGAAAGATCATTTTCCTCTCCCTCGCATAGATCAAATTGTTGACTCGACCGCGGGGTGCGAGAGGTTATCCTTTTTAGATGCTTACTCCGGGTACCACCAGATCCGTCTGTACGGACCCGACGAGGTAAAAACAGCTTTCATCACTCCATTCAGGTGCTTCTGCTATATCACCATGCCATTCGGCCTCAAGAATGCCGGAGCCACATTTATGCGAATGATCCAGAAGTGTCTACTCACTCAAATCAGTCGGAATGTGGAAGCGTATATGGATGATATCGTTGTCAAGTCACGAAAAGGTTCCGACCCGCTCGCTGATCTCGCCGAAACATTTGCCAACCTCAGAAGGTATGATATCAAGCTCAATCCATCAAAGTGCACAGTTGGAGTTCCTGGTGGCAAGTTACTCGGTTTTCTCGTTTCCGAACGGGGAATCGACGCTAACCCAGAAAAGATTGGCACTATTCTCCGAATGAAACGCCCTGTGCGAGTGCATGATGTCCAGAAGCTTACTGGGTGCTTGGCCGCATTAAGTCGATTCATCTCACGACTCGGTGAAAAGGCATTGCCTCTTTACCGACTGATGAAGAAGACAGACAAGTTCGAGTGGACTCCAGAAGCTGATGCAGCGTTTGCCGAGCTCAAAACTCTGCTCTCCACCCAGCCGGTGCTTGCTGCTCCAATCAGCAAAGAGCCTCTGTTGCTCTATATCGCAGCCACAGGACAAGTCGTCAGTACTGTGCTAACGGTCGAGCGGGAAGAAGAAGGAAAAGCTCTCAAAGTTCAGCGCCCAGTGTATTATTTGTCTGAAGTCTTGACTCCATCCAAGCAGAGATATCCTCATTATCAGAAGCTTGTGTATGGAATATACATGACCACAAAGAAGGTTGCTCATTATTTCTCTGATCATTCCATCATAGTCGTCAGCGACGCTCCACTATCAGAGATTTTGCACAACAGAGATGCAACTTGTCGAGTGGCCAAATGGGCGATTGAACTTCTTCCCCTTGATATCAAGTTCGAGGCAAAGAAAGCCATTAAGTCCCAGGCAATAGCAGATTTCCTCGCCGAGTGGATTGAACAGCAGCAGCCGACTGAAGTTCACTCGGAGCATTGGACCATGTTCTTTGATGGCTCTAAGATGTTGAATGGTTCCGGTGCTGGGGTTGTCCTGGTTTCCCCCAGAGGAGATAAGCTCAGATATGTGCTCCAGATTCACTTTGATTCCTCCAACAATGAGGCAGAATATGAGGCCCTCTTATATGGGTTGCGCATGGCCATTTCACTCGGCGTCCATCGCCTGATGGTCTATGGCGACTCGGATTTAGTGGTCAACCAGGTGATGAAAGAGTGGGACGTGAGAAGCCCAGCCATGACTGGATACTGCAATGCAGTGAGGAAGCTGGAAAAGAAGTTCAAGGGGTTGGAGCTCCATCATATACCCCGACTGAAAAATCAAGCAGCTGATGATCTGGCGAAGATAGGTTCCAAAAGAGAAGCCATTCCGAGTGATGTGTTCTTGGAGCATATACACGCTCCGTCAGTCAAAGAAGATCCTTTCACCGAAGAAACTCCACAGCCCAAGAGTGCCACAGATCCGACTGAGGTCGAAGTCCCAGCGGTGGTCGACTTGATCATGGAGGTCTTGGTGGTCATTCCCGACTGGATAGTTCCATATGTTGCGTATATCCTGAGAAAAGAGCTTCCGGAGGATGAGGAAGAGGCTCGACAGATCGTCCGTCGATCTAAGGCCTTTACCGTAATCAAAGGACAATTATACAGAGAAAGTGCGACTGGAGTTGGTCAGAAGTGCATAACACCAGAAGAAGGTCGACTCATCCTCAATGATATTCACTCGGGGACCTGTGGTCATCATGCGTCCTCTCGGACCATTGTGGCCAAAGCATACCGAGCCGGATTTTACTGGCCAAAGGCGAATGAGATGGCAAAAGAGATAGTGGATAAGTGCGAGGGATGTCAGTTCTACTCGAATATGTCGCACAAGCCTGCGTCAGCTCTGAAGACCATCCCACTCGTCTGGCCTTTTGCAGTATGGGGACTGGACATGGTCGGTCCTTTGAGAACGGGACGAAGCGGCTTCACGCATGTACTGGTGGCAGTCGACAAGTTCACAAAGTGGATCGAGGCTAAACCAATCAAGAACCTTGACACCGGTACTGCTGTTAGCTTCATCAGGGAACTAATATTCAGATATGGAGTCCCGCACAGCATCATTACGGATAATGGGTCGAACTTTGACTCGGAGGAATTCAGAACTTTCTGCAACTCCCAGGGCACACGGGTCGACTACGCTTCAGTCGCCCATCCGCAGTCGAATGGACAAGCAGAGCGAGCCAATGGTCTGATTCTTAAGGGATTGAAACCTCGGCTGATGCGTGATCTCAAACACGCGGCTGGAGCTTGGGTCGACGAACTTCCCTCAGTGCTTTGGGGGCTGCGGACTACACCTAATCGGTCGACCGGAAGAACTCCATTCTTCTTGGTCTACGGAGCTGAAGCAGTCTTGCCGAGTGATCTTCTCCACAATGCTCCTCGAGTTGAAATCTACGACGAAGCAGAGGCTGAACAAGCGCGGCAAGACGCAGTCGACCTTTTAGAGGAAGAAAGGGAGATGGCTCTGATCCGCTCGACCATCTACCAACAAGATTTGCGTCGTTTCCACGCCAGAAATGTGAGAAGTCGAGCCTTCCAGGAAGGAGATTTAGTTCTCCGAGTGGATCAGCACAAACCACACAAGCTTGCTCCTTCTTGGGAAGGCCCCTTCGTCGTCACCAAGGTTCTCCACAATGGGGCGTACCGTCTTTACAACGTCGAGCATAATATCGACGAGCCCCGAGCCTGGAACGCGGAGCTACTCCGCCCATTTTACACTTAAGTTTTATCACTCGGATGAGTTGCAATAAAGTACTTCTGTAGTTCATGGACCTCAAAATAATAGTGTCATAGTTCCTCCATAATTTATGTCACTTTTTATTTTTGTCCAATAAAATTCCCCCTCAGTGGGTGACTTAGCCGCGAATCCGTTTCGCCTAAGTTATAAAAATCCTACCGAGTGATGAGCAACCCTCTCACTCGGGGGCTTAGCCGCGTATCCGTTTCGCCTAAGTTATAAAAATCCTACCGAGTGATGAGCAACCCTCTCACTCGGGGGCTTAGCTGCAGCCCTGTGCTCGCCTAAGTTATAAAAATCCTACCGAGTGATGAGCAACCCTCTCACTCGGGGGCTTAGTTGCAGCCCTGTGCTCGCCTAAGTTATAAAAATCCTACCGAGTGATGAGCAACCCTC